>NC_057791.1:25160542-25405066 GCF_014905175.1 Aphidius gifuensis | reverse complement strand
AAAGATGAAGCTAAGGAAAAAGATGTAGCTAAGGAAAAGATGTAGCTATGAAAAGATGTAGCTAAGGAAAAGATGTAGCTATGAAAAGATGTGGAAGCATGAAAAGATGAAGCTAAGGAAAAGATGTAGCTAAGGAAAAGATGTAGCTGGGCGAAAAGATGTAGCTATGAAAAGATGTAGCTATGAAAAGATGTAGCTATGAAAAGATGTAGCTAAGGAAAAGATGTAGCTATGAAAAGATGTAGACACGGAAAAGATGTAGCTAATGATAAGATGTAGCTAAGGAAAAAAAGTAGCTATGAAAAGATGTAGCATGAAAAGATGTAGCTAAGGAAAAGATGTAGCTAAGGAAAAGATGTAGCTAAGGAAAGATGTAGCTAAGGAAAAGATGTAGCTAAGGAAAAGATGTAGCTATGAAAAGATGTAGCTATGAAAAAGATGGAAGCTAGGAAAAGATGTAGCTATGAAAAGATGTAGCTATGAAAAGATGTAGCTATGAAAAGATGTAGCTAAGGAAAAGATGTAGCTAAGGAAAAGATGTAGCTATGAAAAGATGTAGCTAAGGAAAAGATGTAGCTATGAAAAGATGTAGCTATGAAAAGATGTAGCTATGAAAAGATGTAGCTAAGGAAAAGATGTAGCTATGAAAAGATGTAGCTAAGGAAAAGATGTAGCTATGAAAAGATGTAGCTATGAAAAGATGTAGCTAAGGAAAAGATGTAGCTAAGGAAAAGATGTAGCTATGAAAAGATGTAGCTAAGGAAAAGATGTGAAGCATGAAAAGATGAAGCTATGAAAAGATGTAGCTAATGAAAAGATGTAGCTAAGGAAAAGATGTAGCTAAGGAAAAGATGTAGCTATGAAAAGATGTAGCTATGAAAAGATGTAGCTATGAAAAGATGTAGCTATGAAAAGATGTAGCTATGAAAAGATGTAGCAAGGAAAAGATGTAGCTAAGGAAAAGATGTAGCTATGAAAAGATGTAGCTAAGGAAAAGATGTAGCTAAGGAAAAGATGTAGCTATGAAAAGATGTAGCTAAGGAAAAGATGTAGCTAAGGAAAAGATGTAGCTAAGGAAAAGATGTAGCTAAGGAAAAGATGTAGCTAAGGAAAAGATGTAGCTAAGGAAAAGATGTAGCTATGAAAAGATGTAGCTAAGGAAAAGATGTAGCTAAGGAAAAGATGTAGCTATGAAAAGATGTAGCTATGAAAAGATGTAGCTATGAAAAGATGTAGCTATGAAAAGATGTGAAGCTAAGGAAAAGATGTAGCTAAGGAAAAGATGTAGCAGGAAAAGATGTAGCTAAGGAAAAGATGTGAAGCTAAGGAAAAGATGTAGCTATGAAAAAGATGTAGCTATGAAAAGATGTAGCTAAGGAAAAGATGTAGCTAAGGAAAAGATGAAGCAGGAAAAGATGTAGCTAAGGAAAGATGTGTAGCTAAGGAAAAGATGTAGCTATGAAAAGATGTAGCTAAGGAAAAGATGTAGCTATGAAAAGATGTAGCTATGGAAAAGATGTAGCTAAGGAAAAGATGTAGCAAAGGAAAAGATGTAGCTAAGGAAAAGATGTAGCTAAGGAAAAGATGTAGCTAAGGAAAAGATGTAGCTAAGGAAAAGATGTGGCTAAGGAAAAGATGTAGCTAAGGAAAAGATGTAGCTAAGGAAAAGATGTAGCTAAGGAAAAGATGTAGCTAAGGAAAAGATGTAGCTAAGGAAAAGATGTAGCTAAGGAAAAGATCTAGCTAAGGAAAAGAGGTAGCGAAGGAAAAAATGTAGCTATGAAAAGATGAAGCTATGAAAAGATGTAGCTATGAAAAGATGTAGCTAAGGAAAAGATGTGAAGCATGAAAGATGTAGCTATGAAAAGATGTAGCTAAGGAAAAGATGTAGCTAAGGAAAAGATGTAGCTAAGGAAAAGATGTAGCTAAGGAAAAGATGTAGCTAAGGAAAAGATGTAGCTAAGGAAAAGATGAAGCATGAAAAGATGTAGCTAATGAAAAGATGTAGCTAAGGAAAAGATGTAGCTATGAAAAGATGTAGCTAAGGAAAAGATGTAGCTAAGGAAAAGATGTAGCTAAGGAAAAGATGTAGCTATGAAAAGATGTAGCTAAGGAAAAGATGTGAAGCTATGAAAAGATGTAGCTATGAAAAGATGTAGCTAAGGAAAAGATGTAGCTAAGGAAAAGATGTAGCTAAGAAAAGATGAAGCTAAGGAAAAGATGTAGCTAAGGAAAGATGTAGCTATGAAAAGATGTAGCTAAGGAAAAGATGTAGCTAAGGAAAAGATGTAGCTAAGGAAAAGATGTAGCTAAGGAAAGATGTAGCTAAGGAAAAGATGTAGCTATGAAAAGATGTAGCTATGAAAAGATGTAGCTATGAAAAGATGTAGCTATGAAAAGATGTAGCTATGAAAAGATGTAGCTAAGGAAAAGATGTAGCTAAGGAAAAGATGAAGCTAAGGAGAAGATGTAGCTAAGGAAAAGATGTAGCTAAGGAAAAGATGTAGCTAAGGTAAAGATGTAGCTAAGGAAGAGATGTAGCTATGAAAAGATGTAGCTAAGGAAAAGATGTAGCTATGAAAAGATGTAGCTAAGGAAAAGATGTAGCTATGAAAAGATGTAGCTAAGGAAAAGATGTAGCTAAGGAAAAGATGTAGCTATGAAAAGATGTATTGGCGAAAAGATGTGAAGCGAAAAGATGTAGCTAAGGAAAAGATGTAGCTGGGAAAAGATGTAGCTAAGGAAAAGATGTAGCTAAGGAAAAGATGTAGCTATGAAAAGATGTAGCTATGAAAAGATGTAGCTAAGGAAAAGATGTAGCTAAGGAAAAGATGTAGCTATGAAAAGATGTAGCTAAGGAAAAGATGTAGCTAGGAAAAGATGTAGCTAAGGAAAAGATGTAGCTAAGGAAAAGATGTAGCTAAGGAAAAGATGTAGCTATGAAAAGATGTAGCTAAGGAAAAGATGTAGCTAAGGAAAAGATGTAGCTAAGGAAAAGATGTAGCTATGAAAGATGTAGCTATGAAAAGATGTGAAGCAGAAAAGATGTAGCTAGGAAAAGATGTAGCTAAGGAAAAGATGTAGCTAAGGAAAAGATGTAGCTATGAAAAGATGAAGCTAGCGAAAAGATGTAGCCAAGGAAAAGATGTAGCTAAGGAAGAAGATGCTGAAGCTAAGGAAAAGATGTAGCTATGAAAAGATGTAGCTAAGGAAAAGATGTAGCTAAGGAAAAGATGAAGCATGAAAAGATGTAGCTAAGGAAAAGATGTAGCTAAGGAAAAGATGTAGCTAAGGAAAAGATGTAGCTAAGGAAAAGATGTAGCTAAGGAAAAGATGTAGCTATGAAAAGATGTAGCTATGAAAAGATGTAGCTATGAAAAGATGTAGCTATGAAAAGATGTAGCTAAGGAAAAGATGTAGCTGAAAAGATGTAGCTATGAAAAGATGTAGCTATGAAAAGATGTAGCTAGGAAAAGATGTAGAAGGAAAAGATGTAGCTAAGGAAAAGATGTAGCTAAGGAAAAGATGTAGCTAAGGAAAAGATGTAGCTAAGGAAAAGATGTAGCTAAGGAAAAGATGTAGCTATGAAAAGATGTAGCTAAGGAAAAGATGTAGCTAGGAAAAGATGTAGCTATGAAAAGATGTAGCTAAGGAAAAGATGTGAAGCTAAGGAAAAGATGTAGCTATGAAAAGATGTAGCTAAGGAAAAGATGTAGCTGGCTAGAAAAGATGTAGCTAAGGAAAAGATGTAGCTATGAAAAGATGTAGCTAAGGAAAAGATGTAGCTAAGGAAAAGATGTAGCTAAGGAAAAGATAGCTAAGGAAAGATGTAGCTAAGGAAAAGATGTAGCTAAGGAAAGATGTAGCTATGAAAAGATGTAGCTAAGGAAAAGATGTAGCTAAGGAAAAGAGGTAGCTAAGGAAAAGATGAAGTTAAGAAAAGATGTAGCTAAGGAAAAGATGTAGCTAAGGAAAAGATGTAGCTAAGGAAAGATGAAGCTAAGGAAAAGATGTAGCTATGAAAAGATGTAGCTAAGGAAAAGATGAAGCTAAGGAAAAGATGTAGCTAAGGAAAAGATGTAGCTAAGGAAAAGATGTGGCTAAGTAAAGATGTAGCTAAGGAAAAGATGTAGCTATGAAAAGATGTAGCTATGAAAAGATGTAGCTAAGGAAAAGATGTAGCTAAGGAAAAGATGTAGCTAAGGAAAAGATGTAGCTAAGGAAAAGATGTAGCTATGAAAAGATGTAGCTAAGGAAAAGATGTAGCTAAGGAAAAGATGAAGCTAAGGAAAAGATGTAGCTGGGAAAAGATGTAGCTAAGAAAAGATGTAGCTAAGGAAAAGATGTAGCTATGAAAAGATGTAGCTAAGGAAAAGATGTAGCATGAAAAGATGTAGCTATGAAAAGATGAAGCAGGAAAAGATGTAGCTATGAAAAGATGTAGCTAAGGAAAAGATGTAGGATGAAAAGATGGTAGCTATGAAAAGATGTAGCTAAGGAAAAGATGTAGCTAAGGAAAAGATGTAGCTAAGGAAAAGATGGAGCGAAAAGATGTAGCTAGGAAAAGATGTAGCTAAGGAAAAAGATGTAGCTATGAAAAGATGTAGCTAGGAAAAGATGTAGCTAAGGAAAGATGTAGCTATGAAAAGATGTAGCTAAGGAAAAGATGTAGCTAAGGAAAAGATGTAGAAGCTATGAAAAGATGTAGCTAAGGAAAAGATGTAGCTATGAAAAGATGTAGCTATGAAAAGATGTAGCTAAGGAAAAGATGTAGCTAAGGAAAAGATGTAGCTATGAAAAGATGTAGCTAAGGAAAAGATGTAGCTAAGGAAAAGATGTAGCTAAGGAAAAGATGTAGCTATGAAAAGATGTAGCTAAGGAAAAGATGTAGCTAAGGAAAAGATGTAGCTAAGGAAAAGATGTAGCTAAGGAAAAGATGTAGCTAAGGAAAAGATGTAGCTAAGGAAAAGATGAAGCTATGAAAAGATGTAGCTATTGAAAAGATGTAGCTAAGGAAAAGATGTAGCTAAGGAAAAGATGTAGCTAAGGAAAAGATGTAGCTAAGGAAAAGATGTAGCTAAGGAAAAGATGTAGCTAAGGAAAAGATGTAGCTATGAAAAGATGTAGCTAAGGAAAAGATGTAGCTAAGGAAAAGATGTAGCTATGAAAAGATGTAGCTAAGGAAAAGATGTAGCTAAGGAAAAGATGTAGCTATGAAAAGATGTAGCTATGAAAAGATGTAGCTATGAAAACATGTAGCTATGGAAAAGATGTAGCTAAGGAAAAGATGTAGCTAAGGAAAAGATGTAGCTAAGGAAAAGATGTAGCTAAGGAAAGATGTAGCTAAGGAAACGATGTAGCTAAGGAAAAGATGTAGCTAAGGAAAAGATGTAGCTAGGAAAAGATGTAGCTAAGGAAAAGATGTAGCTATGAAAAGATGTAGCTAAGGAAAAGATGTAGCTAAGGAAAAGATGTAGCTATGAAAAGATGTAGCTAAGGAAAAGATGTAGCTAAGGAGAAGATGTAGCTAAGGAAAAGATGTAGCTAAGGAAAAGATGTAGCTAAGGAAAAGATGTAGCTAAGGAAAAGATGTAGCTAAGGAAAAGATGTAGCTAAGGAAAAGATGTAGCAAAGGAAAAGAGGTAGCGAAGCAAAAGAAGTAGCTAAGGAAAAGATGTAGCTAAGGAAAAGATGTAGCTAAGGAAAAGATGTAGCTAGGAGATGTAGCTGGGAAAAGATGTAGCTAAGGAAAAGATGTAGCTAGGAAAAGATGTAGCTAAGGAAAAGATGTAGCTATGAAAAGATGTAGCTAGGAAAAGATGTAGCTATGAAAAGATGTAGCTAAGGAAAGATGTAGCTAATGAAAAGATGTAGCTAAGGAAAAGATGTAGCTAAGGAAAAGATGTAGCTAAGGAAAAGATGTAGCTAAGGAAAAGATGTAGCTAAGGAAAAGATGTAGCTAAGGAAAAGATGTAGCTAAGGAAAAGATGTAGCTAAGGAAAAGATGTAGCTAGGGAAAAGATGTAGCTAAGGAAAAGAGGTAGCTATGAAAAGATGTAGCTAAGGAAAAGATGTAGCTAAGGAAAAGATGTAGCTAAGGAAAAGATGTAGCTAAGGAAAAGATGTAGCTAAGGAAAAGATGTAGCTAAGGAAAAGATGTAGCTAAGGAAAAGATGTAGCTGGGGAAAAGATGTAGCTAAGGAAAAGATGTAGCTAAGGAAAAGATGTAGCTAAGGAAAAGATGTAGCTAAGGAAAAGATGTAGCTAAGGAAAAGATGTGAAGCATGAAAAGATGTAGCTAAGGAAAAGATGTAGCTATGAAAAGATGTAGCTAAGGAAAAGATAGCTAAGGAAAGATGATAGAAGGAAAAGATGTAGCTAAGGAAGAAGATGTAGCTATGAAAAGATGTAGCTAGGAAAAGATGTAGCTAAGGAAAAGATGTAGCTAAGGAAAAGATGTAGCTAAGGAAAAGATGTAGCTAAGGAAAAGATGTAGCTAAGGAAAAGATGTAGCTAAGGAAAAGATGTAGCTAAGGAAAAGATGTAGCTAAGGAAAAGATGTAGCTAAGGAAAAGATGTAGCTAAGGAAAAGATGTAGCTATGAAAAGATGTAGCTAAGGAAAAAGAAGCTATGAAAAGATGTAGCTAGGAAAAGATGTAGCTAGGAAAAGATGTAGCGAAAGAAACGATGTAGCTAAGGAAAAGATGTAGCTAAGGAAAAGATGTAGCTAAGGAAAAGATGTAGCTAAGGAAAAGATGTAGCTAAGGAAAAGATGTAGCTAAAGATGTAGCTATGAAAAGATGTTAAGGAAAAGATGTAGCTGGAAAAGATGTAGCATGAAAAGATGTAGCTAGGAAAAGATGTAGCTAAGGAAAAGATGTGAAGCAGAAAAGATGTAGCTATGAAAAGATGTAGCTAAGGAAAAGATGTAGCTAAGGAAAAGATGTGAAGCATGAAAAGATGTAGCTAAGGAAAAGATGTAGCTATGGAAAAGATGTAGCTAAGGAAAAGATGTAGCTATGAAAAGATGTAGCTATGAAAAGATGTAGCTAAGGAAAAGATGTAGCTAAGGAAAAGATGTGAAGCATGAAAAGATGTAGCTAGGAAAAGATGTAGCTAGGAAAAGATGTAGCTATGAAAAGATGTAGCTAAGGAAAAGATGTAGCTAAGGAAAAGATGTAGCTAAGGAAAAGATGTAGCTAGGAAAAGATGTAGAATATGAAAAAATGTAGCTAAGGAAAAGATGTAGCTAAGGAAAAGATGTAGCTAAGGAAAAGATGTAGCTAAGGAAAAGATGTAGCTATGAAAAGATGTAGCTAAGGAAAAGATGTAGCTAAGGAAAAGATGTAGCTATGAAAAGATGTAGCTATGAAAAGATGTAGCTATGGAAAAGATGTAGCTAAGGAAAAGATGTAGCTATAAAGATGTAGCTAAGGAAAAGATGTAGCTAAGGAAAAGATGTAGCTAAGAGATGTAGCTAAGGAAAAGATGTAGCTAAGGAAAAGATGTAGCTAAGGAAAAGATGTAGCTAAAGAAAAAAAGTAGGGATGATGAAGTTTTGAATTACTAGGAAACTTACCGAACAGATTCATATTAATAGCTGATGGTAATGCAGATTCCTACATTACCGACCGCGATGCAATTTTCGTGAGTCGTTCAAAACTTCAATAAAAATTTGTAGCTTCTGAAAAGATATTAAAAATTTTTATTGCATTTTTGAACGACTCCCAAAGCTTACCGACGTAGATTCCTATGTTACCCACTGATGGTATTGCAGATTCCTATTTTACCGACCGTGGTGGAAGTTTTATGAGTCGTTCAAAACTTCAATAAAAATTTATTACCCTTTGTTACCGACACAAAAAATTTTATTGCATTTTTGATCGACTCCCAAAACTTACCACACAGATTCCTATAATACCAACTGATGGTAATGCAGATTCCTACATTACCGACCGCGATGCAAGTTTCATGAGTCGTTCAAAACTTCAATAAAAATTTTCGACCCTTTGTTACCGACACAAAAATTTTTATTGTATTTTCGATCGACTCCCAAAACTTACCGACACAGTTCCTATATTACCAACTGATGATAATGTAGATACCTACTTTACCGACCGCGATGTAAGTTTCACGAGTCGTTCGAAACTTCAATAAAAATTTTTGACATTGTTACCGACATCAACAACATAAAAATCATATATACTATATACTCAATGTATATAACTGTACTAATAAATTTTATCTTCAAATAACTATATGATTGTTTCAATACATTTGTGAACAAACAACAAAATAAAATAACTTTCGAAAATATAGTCTTCGAGATAGAAACATGCTAGCTCAACACTGATAAAGAAAGTATATTATATTACACATGTCTTGAGTATAAAACAAAATATATATAAACTATCTACTAAAAAATATTACAAGTATCAGTATGTTAAAAAATGAACCACGCAAGCAGCCAAGTATTTATAAGCTATAAAGAATTTTTTTCTTTACCTATATATAGTACCTACCTTCCAAAATTTTGTCCAAGTCCATAAACCCATGTAAATATAAAGTATGTCTAAAAATAATCCCCGTAAAAAAATAAGTACTTGTAAGCAAAAAAAAAAATATTTTTCCCCTGTATATATAGCACTTACCTTCCAAATTTTTGCCTAAGTCCAAATTCCCATTTATAAAGAGAATATTGAATGCCGGAATTAGCTGCTGTTGTTGTTGCATTTAGAATCATTGATTTTATTTATTTGAATTTATTTATTTGAATTTATTTTGAGAATTTCAAATTTCGGAATTGACTGCTCTTACGGATATACTTGAAACTATTTATATTTTGAATTTATTTTTCAAGATCTCTACTTTTTTTATGTCAATGATAAGTTACCGACCGAGCACAGATTTCTTCAGCGCTTTGCGCCGGTTATTGGTTTATTATTTTAGACGCCCACAGCCCCAACCAACCAACCACACGGGGCTGCAAATCGACCAACTCGATGACCAGTATACCACAGTAAGCCAATCAAATCAAATTAAACTACTTTTAAACAACAAACTATATATAAAAAACTCTACTATGCTTACGTGTACTCAACTAAAGGATACAAGATAGCATTTGGCCTAAATACTATGTTGTATACTTCAGTCACGTCACTGTGGTATACGGGGGGATCCCCCGTTAGTGATGACATTTTGGTCCTTATATATTAAACGTCATGCAACTTGACAACTTGTGAGAAAAGTACAATTTTATGAATCCCAATAACCCGCTTAATATTAATCCTAAAAATACCTATCAAACATCATTAACTTTCTTTTTTTAATCCGCATCCAATCATTATCGCTATTATTTATTTATTCCATTTTTTAATTAATCCAAAATAACTTGTAATATCAAACATCATCCTAGCCATACAGTATACCCATACATGATTTTCAAATTCTCATAGCTTCCTCAATATCCATCCTAAAATTATGATTCAAACGGCATTAAATTCTCTATTAAATTACGCTAATTATCATCACAATAGATTATTTTATAAACAATCAATTAATTTACTAAAAACAATTTAATTATACAATATTTTCTTGCCACGAGACCTTGTCCGTAAGGTGCTGCCCCAACGGCAAATCCAAAAAACTAAACCATTCAAAATCCTAAAATTGACATATACATTTTGTTAAATAATTCAACTCCCCATAATTTCCTCATATAAATAAATCAATTCTAAACATTGTTATTTAAAAAGATTTTTAATTAAACTATTCCTTCATTTATTAATTAATTAAATAAAAATTATTAACAAGATTGTTGTCTACCAAGGCCGTTAGGTGGACAGCCGACCCCGTGAAAAACACCAAATAATAACAATAGTACAAGAGATTGTTGTCCACCAAAGCCGTTAGATGGACAGTTGACCCCGTGAAAAACACCAAATAATAACAACAGTACAAGAATCTGTCAAATTTTTTCACAACAAACCAATTCCATGTGTTATGTCTTGAATTTTTTCAAGCAACCACAATTATTAATAAATAAATAAATAAACAATTAATTAATTTGTACACAAAAATTGTACATGAAATATATTACAAAATACATACTTTTGTATATACCTACAACATGTTATTATGTATAAATAAATAAAAGAAATTTTTATCTACATGTACAGGTATTGTTGTTATTAATAATTAAATCATTTAATTTGTTGTTAAACTAATACCTATAAATTATATTACTTATTTTACAGACAATATTTAAACAATTCAACAAGTAAAAAAAGTATAATTAATGATTTATATGTCTTGTTGTTTATGGAGCCAAGCACAACCAATTAGTATCCAGCTGCTTAATAAATTTTATGTGCAGATTATCAATAACAAATGTTTGTCGTTACCAAAAAAATTAATAGTCAAAATATTAAGAAATTATGCAGAACTTGTTTAAGAGAAGATGGTGAAAAAATGATTTGTCTATTTGTTGGTCCAGCAGACTCATCTCTTGCTGCTAAATTGACAACTTTATCATGCTTAGAGGTATACTTGTTGTTAATTTAAATAATAAATAATATACCTACTTATGTATTTATTTTATTAGATTTGGCAAGGTGATGAATTACCAGAAAAATTATGTGATCGTTGTGTTACACGTGCTGAATCAGCTTTATTATTTAGAGAACAATGTCGAGCTGCTGACAGAGCACTAAGACAAGCTATATCAAAGGTACAATATGATTTATGAATATATATTGATTTTTAATTTTTCTATATAATTATTGTCTTTTTAGGAAGGATATAATAACGAAAAAAATTCAGATTGTAATGATACAATAGTTGATAAAAATAATACTTTAACAAAACCATTTAAATGTTTTGATTGTAATAAAGTATTTTTAAATTATCATGAATTATGTACTCACAGACGATTGTTGCATACACTCGCAAATTCATCATTTATTCAAGACCAATCATCATCATCATCATCATCGTCAATTGAATACAATCATATGAATATTGTTGAAACAACAAATAATTTTGAATATTCAACAACAGATATAACTTGTCCAACAAAAAATATAACATCAACAACTAAATATGAAAGACCATCATGTGCTTTGTATTGCTCATTATGCAATCACACGTTTTCAAATGTCAATCAATTGATGAATCATAAATTATCTCATTCAACAATTTCAAATAATAATGATAATTTAAATAAAGAGAGTAATTATCAACAATCATCATTATCAGTAAATAATAAAAAACATAAATGTCCTGTTTGTGGTAAATGTTTTGATAAAAAATCAAAACTTTCAACACATGAATATTTACACACCAATGACAGACCATTTAAATGTATTAATTGTCCTAAAAAATATACATCAAAAAGTAAACTAAATGCTCATATGAGATTACACACAAAAACAAATATTTATCAGTGTAAAATTTGTGATAAAGTATTTTCTTATCCATCATATTTAAAAGAACACGTAAAAATTCACAATCAAATTGATAAAAAATCAAAAATCAATAATAACAATAAGAATATAAACAGTATATATAAATGCTCAATATGTGATAAAGTTTATAAATATAAAAAAAATTTAATACAACATATTAAATTACACAATGATGATGATGGTGGTGGTGGTAGTACAAATTTTAAATTAAGCTGTGAAATATGTCATAAATTATTTAGTCAAAAATATAATTTAAAAATACACATGAAAATACATAGTGGTATTAAAAATTACGAGTGTAAATATTGTTTTAAAAAATTTGTTGAAAAGAGTAATTATAATGAACATTTACGTACACATACTAAAATAAAACCATTTAATTGTTTAATATGTCATAAAACATTTACACAATCAAGTCATTTAAAAAATCATCAAGCGATACACAATTCATCAAGACCACATAAATGTAAATTATGTGATAAGACATTTAAATTATTATCACACTTGAATAGACATACAAGTACAATGCATAATACATCATCATCTATTAAATCATTTAAATGTTTAATATGTAATGAATTTTTTACACAAGCATTTAGTTTAAAACGACATAAAAAAAATAAACATATTGATGATGATTAATAATATCAAGATCTTGACATAATTGTTGTTTATTTATAACAAGTAAGTTGTCAATTTACTGGGCTTGTTAATAAACCAATATCTCATATAGATAATCAATTAATTCATTAATTAAACAATAATTAATCATTTTCAAACAACTATTATTGGTGAAATATAACAATGTTTTAACAAAACAAAACAACAGCTGTCATCTATGTATTTAGCTAAGACTCGGACTAGACTATAACACCTAATTAAAATCATCAATTATAAATTATAATTGACGCAATAATTAATCAAAATTATTTTTACAATTTTTTAAACTCTAATAATAATTTGGCAAACTGCCTATCAATCAACCAATTTACTTTTTATTTTTCTATAGTCTATGTATCTGTCAACTATCTGTCACTTGCCAATATGTACATAAATACACACATAAAAAAGGTCCGCATATATGTACATGTATGTATTTATATGTATTTATATATATCCCCCTTTTTTCTTTTTTTAGTTACTCCTTCCACTGCCTTCCACTGCCTTCCACGATATGTACATAAATGTGTGTGTGTGCAATCAACCGGACAACCGTGGTGATTTCGTGAATCGTCATCATCATCAGTACATAGTCAGTACTCAGTACTCAGTAGCAATAAATTTACCTACATACATGAATCATGATACATACATACAAATAACTATGTAAATAAGTGCAATACATAAAGAGAGCCAAGAAAAAGTGTGTAATAACTAACAAAAGTTAACTGGATCTTATTGTCAAATATCAAAAAAATTGTTTATTACCATTAGCAAAATTAATTTTTGCCAATAATAATTTTAATAAAAATGTATTTTTAATTATAATTTGAGTATTATTATTATAAAAGGATAATGATTGTTTTAAAATGTAATGATGGTGATGGTGGTCATTGGAAATTACAACAGTTTCATTGTTATACAAAGTGTCAATCATTTGGATTGAATAATAATAATAATAATAATAATATCAATAATATGTGCCTGAATTATTCAATTGTTAATAAATAGCAAACCACTATTGTGGTATAAAATTAATAATATTCTATTTTTAATAACAATAATTAAAACAACAACAACAACAACAACATCAACAATGGCATCAGTCAAAGTAGCCGTTAGAGTCAGGCCCTTTAACAAAAGGTGAGTAATAAATAAATAAATAAATAATATTTTCGTAATTAAAATTGCGAGTAATAAATATACACACTGAGAGCATATTGTGTAAATTATTGTGGGTTTGGAGCCTAGATCTTGTGTCCTCGTTTTGGATAAATTAAAAAAATAAAAAAAAAGTGCATACGTCACACACGTATACATTGCAATTTTAAAAACATATATAAATATACCTATATTTATTAATACACCTGTCGTTGCAGTAACTCTATTTTTAAAAAAATAATAATTTTAGGGAACTGGCCATGAACGCAAAATTAATTGTTCAAATGGATGGAAAAAAAACAAGGATATGCAGCAGCAGTAAGGTAATAATAATTTGAAATCTTTAATATAACAGTAAAAGTTTATTTTATTTTTATTGTATACGCATGAATGCATACAAGTATTTATCAATAGAAAATAAAAGCACAAAGATAATATATTATCATAAAACAATTGATTCATTATTATAATTGAAAAAAAAAAAAAAAAAGAAAAACAATTAAATTTAATATATATTTTATAGAACACAGTCAATTGCTGGGAAATTGATAAAGAAAAATACAAGGATTTTACATTTGATCATTCTTATTGGTCATTTGATGCCAACGATGAAAATTATGCTGATCAAGATGAGGTAAATATTACATGAATACGTGTCAATGAATAAAAATGTGTGTGATTGTAATTATAATTAGCAATGAGTTATAAATACACACATTTCCCTTTATGGATATGTTTAAAAAAAAAAAAAAAACAATATATGTACCTATAATACAATATACATATGCGATCACATTGCTTGCCGTTACTTGTGAATTGTGATTGTAATAGGTATATTACAAGTACACTGCACCTTTATTTAATTTATTTATTCATTTTTTTTTTTTTTTAAAGGTATTTCATGATCTTGGAACAGACGTCATAGAGAGTGCCTTTGCTGGTTACAATGCCTGTGTTTTCGCCTACGGTCAAACTGGCTCTGGCAAAACATTTACAATGATGGGTTCACCAGTACTTACTTGAATATTTTATTTTATTTTATTTCATTTTATTTTAATTTATTTATTTTATTTTATTTTTTTTCTTTTTTTTTTCAATTTCATCAACAGGAATCACAGGGTCTAATACCAAGAATATGTAAAACATTATTTTCTCGTATGGCTGCTGGTAAAGAAACTGGTACATCATACAGAACAGAAGTATCATTTTTAGAAATACATAATGAACGTGTTAGAGATTTACTAAGACCTGATCAAGCTAAATTACATTCATTAAAAGTACGTGAACATCCAAAACGTGGTCCATATGTACAAGATTTATCAAGTCATTTAGTATATGATTATGCTGATATACAAGAATGTATGATAAGAGGAAATACACATAGAACAACAGCAAGTACAAATATGAATGATGTCAGTAGTAGAAGTCATGCAATATTTACAATAACATTTGTACAAGCTGGTTTTTCAGAGGGTAATATGCCATCTGAAACAGTATCAAAAGTACATTTAGTTGATTTAGCTGGTAGTGAAAGAGCAAATTCAACTGGTGCAACTGGACAAAGATTAAAAGAAGGTGCACATATTAATAAATCACTTGTTACACTTGGTTCTGTAATATCAGCACTTGCTGAAGTTAGTTCAACATCATTATCATCATCATCATCGTCATCTTGTGATTTTAATACAAATAATTCATCATTATATTTAAAAAAAAGTGTATTTATACCATATCGTGATAGTGTACTAACATGGCTATTAAAAGATTCACTTGGTGGTAATTCAAAAACAATTATGATTGCTGCAATAAGTCCAGCTGATTGTAATTATAGTGAAACATTAAGTACACTTAGATATGCTAATAGAGCTAAAAATATTATAAATAAACCAACAATTAATGAAGATCCAAATGTTAAATTAATTAAAGAATTAAGAGAAGAAATATTAAAATTAAAATCAATTATGAGTAAAGAAATATCAACATCAACATCAACAGTAGCACCACCACCAAGTATTTCTATTGAAAAACAACAACAACAACAACCATCACTACTACCACCAACAACACCACCACCACCACCACCACAAAAAATTTTACTTGCACAAATACATGAAAAACAAGAACAAGAAAAAGTATTGACTGAAGAATGGACTGAAAAATGGAGAGAAACACAAAAAATATTAAAAGAACAACGTGCATTGGGTTTAAGAAAAAGTGGTATTGGTGTTGTGTTGGATTCAGAAATGCCACATTTAGTTGGTATTGATGATGATTTATTGAGTACTGGTGTTACATTGTATCATTTAAAAGAAGGTAAAACACATGTTGGAACTGAAGAAGCAAATACAATACAAGATATTGTATTAACTGGTCCAGATGTTGAACCAAAACATTGTATTGTTGAATTATGTTGTGGTGTTGCAATACTTGATCCATTATCTGTTAATTGTTGGATAAATATGATACAAATTGATAAACCAACAAGATTATCACAAGGTTGTATTATTGTACTTGGTAAAAATAATATGTTTCGTTATAATGATCCAGTTGAAGCAGCTAAATTACGTAAAGGTGGTGGTGGTGGTGTTGGTATTAGTACTGGTAATACATTTGCTAATAGTGGAAATCTTCAATCAACTGTTGTTAATTTATCAAGATTATCATTATTAAGTTGGAGTGTATCTGATCTCAATGTGTCTTCATCAAGTGAAAATTTAATTAATTCAAATGAAGATATACAAGCAATTGAAGAATTGGAACAACAAAAAGCAGCATTAATCAAGGAAAAACAAGATTTCAAGGTAAAAAAAAAAAAAAAAAAATTTCTTTAATCTATTTATTTATTTTAAATAATTTTATTATTATTATTATTATTATTATTTTTATTTAGAAAGAACAAGAAGAACGTGAAGAACGATGGACTGCTAGACGTGAGGCATTAGAGGGTGCACAAAAACAACTTGAAAAAGAATGGGGAACACAATGGAAAGAATGGGCTGATGCTATTGGAGCTCTTGAATCTAGACAACATGAAATTCATACTAGAAGACGTAAACTTGAGCAAGAACGACGGGACGAGATGACACAAGTAAGTGACTTGGATACAACAACGTCTCATCCGGACATAAATGTAGTATCAATTAAATATCAATTTTACCTTGTCCTCATCGCACTCGTTGTTCTTATATGTTTGTCTGGTAATATAATTATTTATTCACATGTTTGTCCACTTGATTTATGACAAATAAATAATTATTATATTGCTAGTAGACACAATTTAAATTCAATTAGATAAAAATTTGTATAACACAAGCAAAATTACCGTGTACATACTTATTTATAAAAATATATTTTTTATTTTAAATTTTTTGGAATGAGAGAAAAAAAGGAAAAAAAAAAAATATTTACCTATAATAATATACCTACATGTATATTGATTTTATTAATTGATAAATTATTATCTATTATCTATTATTGGTTTTTTTGTTATTATTATACAAATAAAAATTATTTTTACTTTTATTTTTGAAAAAAAAAAAATTTAATTATTGTTATAATTGCATTGTTGATTAATAAATTTTTCTTATAAATATTGGCGTTGGCATCTTTCACCAGATATTATAATACTAAATACTGGTACACAATCCTTAATTATTATTGACAAATTTTTTTAGGTACCTATCACACACTAATATCTTTTACTACTACCACTTATTTTTTATTTATTTTTTATTTATTTTTCAATAACAGCACACATTATTAACAAATTTTATTAACAAAATAAAATTCATTGTGTGGCCCTTGATTTTTTTTTTTTTCAATAATTATTTTAACAAAATTATACTTAAACATAGTACAATAATAATAATAATAATAATAATATATAATATTATGCTAATTTTTACTGCATGAATTTAATTTAATTTAATTTTTATTATTAGTTGATATTTGTATTTTTAATTATTATTTTTAAATTTAAAAAAATAAAAAACGATATATAGCTAAGGAAAAGTGACAAGTATTTTTTGTTAACGTTACGGTATGTATGTGTGGATAGGTAGAAAGTTTATGTAGAAAAGTCACATCACTGCGTACCAATCTGCAGTTCAAACAACGACAATTTCAAGAATTCATCAACAATCACGATACTACACAAATTCTTGTCAACAACGACAACAACAACAAGTCTCAATGGCAAAATGTAAGATTTTTTTTTTTTTTTTAATTATTATTATAATTTTGCTTATTATTATTATTATTATTATAATACTAAAATAAAGATATTTTAACAAAAAACAATGCTTCAGGTATACCTACATGATTAATCAATAATTATTTCAATAAATATTACAAAAAATAAAATAAAAAATATATTTTATCAAAAAATTTTGTTGATGTGTTTAGACTAACGATGAAGCAACAGCAAATAATGTCAGTCAAGGTTTCTGGTGCAGTTCAAATAATTCAAAGTCAATTGATACAACAATGCAAGAATTGATTGAAAATCATGTATGTATTTTTTATATATTATTATTATTAAAAAAAATTAAAGACTTGTGCTTAATTAATTGTATTTATAGAAAAAAGAATTGGCTACATTAGAGTGTGAATTGGAAAATAAAGTTGAAACTCTGAGTCAACATCAACGTCGGGTTATTAAAATGGAACAAGAATTGGCTGATTTATCTGACAAACAAAAAAACATGATGATGGCAAATATAGCGGTATAATAATATAATTTATTAATTTTTTGTTATTGAAATATATGAATATAAGTAATATGTTTTTTTTATTTTTATTAATTTTATAGTTTGAAAATGATGGAATTGCAGAAAAAAAATTATTACTTGCTGGACAAACTCCTGAACAACTTCAAGAAATAATTAAAAAAAAACAAAGTTTTTCATTAAATTTAAGACGAGCATTGCCAGCATCACCAAATAAATCATCTACCAGTTCAAGTTGTAGTGCCAATGAATTACTTTCTACTCATGATTTAAAATCATTTCAAGATGCCTGCAATGAAAAAGTCAAAATAGCCTCAGCATTAAGTTTATTTACACCAGATGATGTACCAAGCTCATCAGACACAAGTGAAACATTTCATACTGCTGCTGCTGCTGATGATTATTCACCAGAACAGCAACCAGCAGTTGATGAAATTACTCTTGATAAAAATACAAGCACAAAGTTAATTAAATATTCAATAAATAATAATATAATTAAAGAAAATGATTTTAATAATGATGATGATGATGATGATGATGATGGTATGCCGGAAAATAATCCAGCAATGAAAAAATTAAATAATAAAATATGTCAACAGCGTGGACTTGTAATGAAATGTCTTGAAAAAAATAGTCCAGCCAATAAAGATTTAAATCATGAAATTCTTATTCTTCAAGATCTTCAGCGACAACAAATTGAATTGGAAATATGGCTTTTGAAACAAGAAAAACAAAAAATAATATCATCATCCTCTGAATTGGTTATTAATTATAGTGAAACAGAAGAATCAGAAGATGAAAATAATGGTCAATGGAATAAAAAAAGATTATCATCATCTTCATCATCATCATCATCTTTACGACATTCACCAATTGTTATTAATAATAATGATAATAAATTAATTAAAAAAAAAACAACAACGACAACAACAACCAATGAAATTTCAACATCTTCTGTTGATTTAACAACAGTTGAAAAAACAATTCCATCAGTGGTTAATCGTGGTTATTCATCAGTTTATTTAACAAGTATAAATAGAGCTACTACAGCAGCTAGTGCTAGTGCTGCTGGTGATCGAGCTACTCTTGGTAATCCATTTTCTTTATCATTAACAAGATCTTTGCCTTCTTTAATAGCAAATGATAATTGTAATAATTCATTGACAATAATAAATATGATTATCAGTGTGCCATCATATGTTATACGTGGTGCTGGTACATCAAGTCATTATGAATATGAAGTTCGTGTTATTGTTAAAGATGATAGTTGGACTTTATTACGTCGTTATAGAAGATTTAGAGAACTTTACATGTCAATGAAACAAAAATATGGTAGTAAAGTTTCAGCAATTCGTTTTCCACCAAGACAAGTATTTTCACGTTATGAAATGGTTGCACGACAACGAAGAAAACGTCTTGAAGAATATTTACGAAATCTTATACAAGTTTGCTCGGAACTTGAAAATTGTCAATCACTTTACAAACATCGTAATAATTTAAGTAGCATTGATAAACAATCTCTTGTTGAATTTAATTGTTTTTTTAGACGTGGCACATTTGAAAGTAGTAAATATGGAACTAGCTAAAAATTACTTTTCCTCGGAGCCTCACTATATTTTATATTTATTATTATAACTTTTATTGTTGGCCTAATGAATTTATGGACTGCTAATTAGTAGTCTCTATTATATAATATTATATATTTTTGACAAGAAAACATAATATATTTACCAGTATTTACATATTATTATTTATACCAGTCTCAAATATTTTTTATTTTTATAATATAATATCAAGTGAATCTCATAATATTTTTTTAAAATGGCTGTGTGTTTAAAGGTCAAGGGATTCTAATTATTTTATAAGAATTAAAAAATTAACCCTCTCTCTCGATAATGAAATGTTTTTTTTAATTGTATATAAAAAATTTAATAAGAATTAATAAAAAGACAATCATAATAATAATTATATTATTTATTATATTATTATTATTGTGTAATAAAATAGACAATATACAAGTATATTTAATTTTTTAATTTTTTAATTTTTTATTGTTGTACATATTTACAACGTAATTTGTTAGTACAAGAGTGAGTAAGTGATGATGATGATAATAATAAAAATAAATATTGTAAAAAAAAAAAAAAAAAAATTTAAATAAATACTTGTTCACTGGCTAAACTATCGGCAAATGGAGCAACAATGACACGTGTAGCAAAATAAAATATTAGACCAAATGTTATTGAAATTGGAAGAGCTGGAAGTGCTTTTTTAAATATAGCTAATAATAATAATGTCAAACATAGACCAATGAGAATTGCAACAAAACAAGCAAGTGTTGTATTCCAATCACCATAACTTGATGCTTTACCTACTAAAACACTGTAAAATATAAAATCACCAAGACCCAATTTAACACCACGATCTTCTTCAGACAACATTGATGATTCTTGATTGTATTGATTATTTATTGATGATACTGGACGTATTTCATTGGAACGAGATGTTGTTTGATTATCAATTTGATTAATTTGTTGAGCTCTTTGTGCACTACGATTAGCTTAAAAATAAATCAAAATTATATCAATAATTAATTAAAATAATGATTATGTTAAATAATAATAAAAATATAGATATATATATTTACCATGATTATTAACCCAATCAGATGTAAAACCAGTTTCATCACCACTAGCGACATTTCTATTATTATCATCACTATTTGCCATTGTTATTGCACCAACATAACCAGCAGCATATGTCATTGAAAAACTATACATTATTGTTGATGAATATATTAAAGCTGGAAATATTGGTTCATTTCTTTCTTGTGCAGTTTCAACAAGTATTCTAAGTGGTCCTTTTGGTGTTAATACAGCAATTAAATCCCAAATACTAATAACACCAAGTACAACCCAAGCTGTCCAATCTGGTAAATATTTAATAAATACAAGTGCCATTAATGCAGCAATAAATATTAAATATGCTTGTTGTAATGCTAATGGACCTTGCCAATGTATACATATCATTCCAACAGCACCAAAATTCCATAAAAATATTAATAATGTTATTAAATCCATTGGTATATTATATGCTTTAAATACTTCTTCACAATAAAGTGTTGTAAACATAAATAATAACATTAATGAACTTAATATTAACCATCCATGTATTACTTTGTAAAATCTATATTTATATAATATTATAAGTACAATTGTCATGCAGACAATAACACACATAAGTATCAATGAATTTGCAACAGCTTGCCATACTTTTGTACTTGTATCAGCTGTTTCATCATGAAATGGTGTATAAACTAAATATACACCTTTTGTTGTATAAAAATTTATTGAACTTATTGTTGCAACAACAACCAGCATACACAATGAAACAGGTACAAATAATTTTATAACATGAGCAGCTCCATATTTAAGTTCTTCTTCTTCTTCATCATCTTGTTGTTGTTGTTGATAATGAGAATTTTGTCTTGTTTCTTGATCATTTGTTCTTCTTGATCCACCATTACCACCACCAAATAATGATGATGAACCTGGTGTTTCAATTCTTACTTCTGGAATATTGTTAGTTGAATTTTCTTGATTTTCTGGTACTTTTTGACGTCTTTTTTTTGCTCTTTCATTAACATGACTAGAATTGTCAATGCGACTTTCAGATACGTGAGCATCCATCAGACTTGTATACTCGTCCGCTGAATCTAGACTACTATCATCCATCCAGTTATTATCACTCTATTTAATCAATTTTTTTTTTATCATCAATTCATCAGCCAATTATACCTAAATATTATTATTATAGGTGTAAATGAGTAATAATGCACTGTAGACAAAAAAAATTTAAATATTAAAAAAAAATTTTTTTTAAATCTCTCTTGTCAATTTATTTACCTTTTTTTTTGACACTTATTTATTTATTTTGATAATGATGATGATGATGATGAGCCAAGCCACATACATGCACACACACACACTTTCTGATAATAATAATAATAATAAATCAAGCCACCTTGCGGATAAAATAAAATCCATGAGAGAGAGAAATTAAAAAATGGCAGCATTCTTGATTAGAGCATGTTTTAAACAGAGGTAAATATTTATTGTTTTTTTTTAGACTCTAAACAACAACAACAATTAACAACTGTTAATTGACATATTCATTATTGACATATATTGTAAAAAAACAAAAAAACAATTCACAATCAATATTTTCGAAAATAAAAAATTAATCAATTAAAAGACATAACCTTATAATAATTGATAGGATAGGGGTATTATTGTTAATCAATCAATCAATCAATTAATTAATTAATATGTATATTTAACAATTATTTCAGAAGTACAAAGACATGGCTTGATATTATTAAAACTGAAAGTTATGCAATCAAAAATAAAAATGTCAGTCCAAAAGTATGCATTGGATGTCATTGCTATCACACAACTCCAATTTATTTTAAACGAAGAAAAACAAAAGAAGAAAAGGTACTTTTATCTTATTATTATAAAATTATTTTAAATTATTTTAAATTAAACAAAATATCATTTATTTTTTTACAGTTAAAAAAAATAGTTGAACCTGTTATTGTTAAAAAAAAAAATCAATTGCCAGTTGTGGGTATATGGAAAAATATGACTGTCAGAGAATTATCTGAATCACTTGATAGACCAATAAATGATGTTCTTCAAGCAATATCATATTCAGATTCATATAATAAATATGATAAAAAT
Organism: Aphidius gifuensis; assembly: GCF_014905175.1. Lineage (NCBI taxonomy): Eukaryota > Metazoa > Arthropoda > Insecta > Hymenoptera > Braconidae > Aphidius > Aphidius gifuensis. The sequence continues at coordinate 25,382,310 of NC_057791.1, read as the reverse complement.
ACAATAATTGAAAATAAAAATATTATATTTGATGCTGTTAAAAGACTTGGAGCTAAATATAAATTAGTATCAAAACCAGATGAAAATAAAAATAATAATAATTTATCATCATCAATAAATTTATCTGCATTACATGATGCTGTTAAACGACCATTACCAAATAATAATGATGATTCAATAATTTTAATAAAAAGACATCCAGTTGTAACAGTTATGGGTCATGTTGATCATGGAAAAACAACACTTCTTGATACATTGAGACATACATCTGTTGTTGCTAGTGAATTTGGTGGTATAACACAACACATTGGTGCATTTAATGTATCTATGGAAAGTGGTGAAAAAATAACATTTCTTGATACACCTGGACATGCAGCATTTAGTTCAATGCGTGCACGTGGTGCAAATTCAACTGATATTGTTATTCTTGTTGTTGCTGCTGATGATGGTGTTATGGAACAAACAGTACAAAGTATTAAAATGGCCAAAGAAGCTAATGTTCCAATAATTGTTGCTGTTAATAAAATTGATAAACATGAAGCTAATATTGTAGGTAATTAATAATAATAATATAAGCTAATAATATAAGCTAATAATAATAATAATAATAATAATAATATCAATAACATTATTTTAATTATTAAGGCAAGAACACATCAAATGCTTGCTGAACAAGGTATTCATGTAGAAGCTCTTGGAGGTGAAGTACCAAGTGTTAATATATCAGCATTAAAAGGAACAAATTTAAAAGAATTAATTGAAACAATTGCTGCACAAGCTGAAATAATGGATTTAAAAGGTGATCCAAAGGGTTTTGTTGAGGGTATTATACTTGAAGTTGCAACTGATATTGGACGTGGTAAATTGGCAACTGCATTGATTCAACGTGGTACCTTGAGAAAAGGATCTATTCTTGGTTAGTTTTATTAATATTTTTTTTTTTTTTTTTTTAAATAATAACAATAATAATAAATACAAAAATATTTTTTTGTATTTATAGTTAGTGGAATTGCATGGGCCAAAGTAAGAGCCATGTTTGATCATGCTGGTAATCCAGTTAGTGAAGCTAGTCTTGCTGATGCTGTACAAATTATTGGATGGCGTGAATTACCTATGGCTGGTGATGAAATTATTGAAGTTGAAGATGAACGTCGTGCTCATATTGTTATGCATTATAGACAAAGTGTACGAGCAAAATCTAAAGAATCTGAAATTGCTGAATATGTTAAAAAACAACAAGAAGAACACGATATAGTGAGTTGTTGTAATAATTTAAAAATTATTTAATTATAGGTAAATTAATTAATTAATTCTTTTTTTTTGTTTCTCAAGGAGTATCATAAACAACTTAATGAAAAAAGAGCTCTTGGTAGAAGAAGATCACTACCAAAAGGACCAAGAAAAAAAGAAATAATTGAGGATGAAAATGCTGTACCAAGACTTAATGTTATTATTAAAGGAGATGTATTGGGATCAGTTGAAGCAATTCTTGATGTTTTTGATACATATGGTGATGAAAATAGATGTCGTTTAGATGTTGTACATTATGGTATTGGTGTTGTTTCAGAAAGTGATATTGAATTGGCTGATGCATTTAATGGTACTTAAGTTTATTTATTATTATTTTTATTTTTTGATTGTTAATTATATTATTGTTATTTATAATTATAGCAATAATTTATACTTTTAATACATCAACACCAAGAAAAGTTGCTGATATGGCAGATAAAATTGGAGTTGTTATTTCATCACAGAGAGTCATTTATAAATTGATTGATGATGTTAAAGAACAAATTTGTAAAAAACTTTCACCAGAAAAAGTAGAAGAAATCATTGGTATGTCTATGTGTCTTTTTTATGTTATTTATTTTATCTTATTTTTTTTCATTAATTTTATTTAATTTTATTAGGAAAAGCAAATGTTCTTCAACACTTTGAAATAACAGATAGAAAAAAAAAAGTCAATGTTGCTGGTTGTCGTTGTATCATGGGAGTTTTGAAGAAAACAGCTCTATTTCGTTTAATACGACAAGAAGAAATTATCTACGAAGGTTTGTATTTTTTTTTCATATAATTTTACAAATAAATAAATAAATAATAATGATAATTTTAGGTAAATTGTCATCAATGAAACATCTCAAGGATGATGTGATGACAATAAAAACTGGAATAGATTGTGGCTTACAATTTGAAGATCCAAGTGTTTTTGTTGAACCTGGTGATACACTTGTATGTTATACAATTCATGATGTACCACCAACTGTTAAATGGGATCCAGGATTTTAGAAAAATTTTATTTTTTAATCTAAAAATTATAATAATAATAATAAAATAATAATAACAATAAAATGTTTCATTTTTTTTTTTATTTTGATATATTTGTTCGTAATAAATGAATAAATGACAAAGTAAGTAAAAGTGATGTATTCATCAAGTTACGAGTTGCTTGATCACTTTTACGATAATTAAACATAATTGTAGAATCAACATTGACGGATGGCAAAGCTGAAAGATTTTCAATTTTTTTACCAAGTAATATATCAGAAATTATTGATTCATTTGATACAACTTCAGATCCAACAATTAAATTAAATAAACGAGCTGGTGAACGTGGTTGCATTGTATAAAAATTATGCAACATTGAAGATTTTAATTTATCATCACTTGATACTGATACATCATTCATATTGTATTTATATTGTCGTCTCATACAAAGAACACTAATTATTGTTGCAATAACTTGTTGTCGTTGTAGATGATAATAATATGCTGATGATTTTAATTTACCAAGAGAAGTATATGAATCAGCTTCCATTATGTATGCATCAGCATCTGGTATTTTTAATGCAATTTCAATAATGCTATTTACCAATGGTACAAGATTTGTTTTTGATTGATTTTCAAAGCTATGAGATTGCCAATTTTTTAAATTTCCATCAATATCAAGAGCAGTCCAACTTATTGTATCACCCAAAATATGTAATCCAAGTGATTCTTTAATCATCTATTAATTAATTTTAAATTAACATAAAATAATTGATAGATAAAAAGATAAATATAAAAATATACTTGCAAATTTTTCTAATGAATCAATTGATGGTGTAACAATATTCTTGTTTATTGATGTTGATGTTGATGTTGATGTTGATGTATTATTTTTACTTTTTTTACCACCATCAATAATTGATTTTGATAATTTAATTAATGATGGTATACTTTGTACTGTCAACAAATCATCAAATACTTTAAATTTACCATTTTCATTACGATGTGCTAATAATTTTTTTATTTGATTTTTATTTATACTGTATTTTTCTAAATCATCTGCTGTACAATTATTTATAATGTTGACAACAAGATTTTCTTCTTCTGGACTAAAACTATCATTTACTTTTATATTATTATCATTATTATTATTACTACTTGTATTTTCATCATTGTAAAATCTTGACAAAATATATTTATTTTTATTGATATTTGATGAAATTTTCTGTAAATATAAATTGTTTTATTTTAAAGATAAAAAAAATATTGTATAAATAAATTGTACTTACTGGCCTAGTGGCAAAAATTAATTTTTTACACGCTATCAACATGACTATTAAGATAGATATTTATGGAGTCAAAAAAAAAAATACATAAGACATAACCTTGTGTTAAATAAATATTAACATGCTGGATATGTACACACACACACAACTTTGCATATGTACTTATATAGGTGGATTAACATGAATTACTTTTAAATAGCAATATTTATTATTTTAGATAAATATTTATCAATTTTTTAAATACAAAAGAAAGTACTTGTAATTATTATATAGTAAATATAAATAGAACAATATGATTATTGAAATAATTATCTTTCAACAATTTCCAAGGGAACAATGTGACATCCAAGAAGTCCTTTGCCTGTCCATGGTCGAGGTATCAATGTCAATGCCATATTTTGTTCAGATGATCGTCTTATTTTAACAATAACTTGTTTATATCTGCTATTTTCAACAATATCTCCAATGTCCTTTAGACTCTTGTAATTTTGTGCATTTACTGAACCAAATTCAATAATTAAATCATCAACCATGATACCCTAAAAATTCAAATTTAAATTATTATTTTATATGAGTACATAATATTAGGTAATAATGATAACAACAACTTACAGCTAATTCTGCTGGAGAACTTGGTGATACAAAATCAACTCTTAGAAAAGCCTCATAATTATCAAAATCATCAATCATCATTGTTGTTGTTGTTGATGATGATGATGATGATGATGCAGCTTGCAAGGCATTATTATTGCCATTTTCATGACCAGAAATACCATGAATTTTAATTAATCCATTATCAATTTGTTTCATAAGTGCTTTGTGATCATTTTGAAGACATATTATTTTGTGTCGAGATATTCTAACTTGATATACGTCAATGTCAGATCTAGGAAATCCTTCCGAATCAACCAGACTGTCATTCATATCAACATGATTCTGCAAATTTCATAATAATAATAATAATAATAATAATAATAATGGTAATATATATATATATATATTATATTATTAATATTAATTACTTTATTATGTATATTATTATTTATTAATTACTTACCTTTGTCAAAACATCTTTGAGTTGTTTTAGTTCAGCTTCAATTTCATCCTTTTTTTTCATCAATTCCAAAACATTTTTTTTAGCTTCCTCCAGTTCCATGTCAACAACCATTTTTTTGATAAATATTATTATTTTTTTTTCAGCAAGTACTTTTAACGCTTTCAGGGACGGCACAATAAATACATACATGTATGATATGGAGGGGGAAAAAATTCCATCAGCTGATCGATACTATTTTTTTTTTTTTTTTTTAATTTTATTGTTGTTAGTTGTTACACACACACGAGTACACGACTACACGAAATACAAGTTACAAGACACGCTACATAAAATATTGCATACACATTATTTGTTTATATTTGTTATTAATTTTGAAATTATTATTATTATCATGAGTATGTTGAGATTGTGTTTAAAAACATCAATGTTGAATAAAAATAATATTGGTCGATTTGGTGAATTTCGAATGATTCATCAACGACCAGTTGAATTTAAACGTAAAAAACAAGATTACAATTTAGTGTCAAATAATTTTCAAAGTCAACAAGATGAAAAAGATAAAATAGATGCAATTGGATATACATTATTAGCAATACCAATAATATCATTTATGTTGGGTACATGGCAAGTTAATAGAAGAAAATGGAAATTGAATTTAATTGAAGATTTGAGTAAACGAATGAATTCACCACCTCAAGAATTACCAGAAGATTTAAGTCAACTTAAAAATCTTGAATATTGTCCAATAAAAGTTAGAGGTGAATTTTTATATGACAAAGAATTTAAAGTTGGACCAAAAAGTTTAATTGTCGGTGGTGCTGGAGTTACAGAAAAAGGTGGTGGTGGTGGTTTAATAACAAGTGGTGGATCAACTGGTTATTGTATTGTAACACCATTTAAATTAGAAAATCGTGATACTAAAATATTAATAAATCGTGGTTGGATTAGAACAAATGGAAAAGGTAATAATATATCTGAAACAAAACTTGCTCATATTCCTGGTATTCATGAAATAACTGGAGTTGTTAGACTCAATGAAAAAAGATCACAATTTATGCCTAAAAATACAAAAGGTAATTGGGCATACAGAGATCTCAATGCAATGGCTGAAATTGCTCAAACTGAACCAGTTTATTTAGACATGATTGCCAGTGATGGTGTACCTGGTGGACCAATTGCTGGACAAACAAGAGTTACATTAAGAAATGAACACACAAGTTATATTATAACATGGTATACACTATCAGCACTAACAACATGGATGTGGATAAGACAATTTATAAGAAAATTGCCTCTTTTATAATATAATAATAATAATAATATTGTATTATGTTTCTTATTGTATTATTATTAATAAATAAATCATCATCATCAAAGTTTTTATTACAACATTTGAATTTTTAAAAATAATGCTTTTAAATATCTGGCTTCATAGGTAACAGTTTGTTTACCCTGTGGTGTTGTTATTGTTAAATTATCATTATTATTAGTAGCATCAATTGTTGATGTTGTTGTTGTTGTTGTTGCTGCTGCTGCCAACTGATTTTCACTGCCAGTTGTTACATCTCTTCCATATATTTCACAATGTTCTAAAAATTGTATGCATTCTTCAATTGTTGAATCTTTTAATACAACAAGTTGTTTAGCCATTTGTTCGAGTAATGATAAAAAGCATCTTTTAGCATAAAACCATGTGTCTGTACCAAGTTTTTTATTGTAAGGTTCAAGACTTTTCATAACTCTTGATATTCCAAATTCATAATTACCTTTGGAACAATACAATGTACCAATAACTAAATTAACAATACACAAATGAAATAATTTTTTATCTTGTTCTTCAAGAGCAATTGTTTCTTCTTCTTTTTCAATTTTTTTCATCAATTCTTCAGCCTCAGCATTTTGAGTTGTCATAATATAACTAACACATAAATTTGCCAAAACAATAGCACTAACATCAAGAATCTAAAAAAAATATTAAAATATTAAAATAATAATAAATAAATAAATAAATAAATAAATAATAATATACTTGCATGATCATTTTTTTTTTTAACAATTGGCTCATAAAAACCAGTAGCTTCTTTGTATTTATTTTCTTGCATAAATAATGTATGAGCAGCATTTAATCTCCATACATCATGATCATCATTACAAAATTCATTACTCATGCGAAATATTTTTTCAACTTGAATATAATTACCCAAGTCCCAATATATTTTAGCTTGAGCCATTAATACTGGAATATATTTTTCCAAGGCTTCATCATAATCATTAACAGCTTTTTTAACAGATATCTCATCGTGATTTATTCTTGCTTCTTGTACTTGTTTTGTTGATTTACGTAATATTTCACAATGTTTATTTGCTAAATCATCAAACATTCTGTATGCCTCTTCTGGTACTGTTTGTTGAGTTATCAATGCATCCAAAAATTCATAAAGGTACTGTATAGAAAACAATAATAAAAATAATATATGATAGGTGTAAAAATATTTTCATCACATGATACAGCCCTGAAATTATCTGTCATTATTATTATTATTATTATTAAATATTTATAACCTCTTTGAATGTTGAATTGTTGATTGACTTTTGTAAAATGAATTGTTAATGTTGTAGAAAATAAATAATAAATAATAAATAAACAAACATGACAAGTTGTAAATTGAATGAAATTTTTTTGGGAGAAGTATCATCAGTACAAAATTATGGAGCATTTGTTAAAATACCTGGATGTCGACAACAAGGACTTATACATAAATCACAAGTAAATATTTACATATAGGTATCCTATAACAAAAATAAAATGAGCCAACTAATTATTATTATTATTATGTTTTAGGTAAGTTCAGCTCGTGTTGATGATGTTTGTGAGATACTTCAACGTGGTGAAAGAGTCTGGTGTAAAATTGTTAATATTGATGATGATGGTAAAATTGGTTTATCAATGAAACTTGTTAATCAGGGTAATGGAATTGATTTAGATCCAAATGGTGTTGAATGGCACAGAAATGAACAAAAAAAAAAAAGTAAAACATTTGGTGATAAACAAGAAAGAAAAGTTATTGAACTTCAGGCAGTATTAAATACAACATGTACACAGTGTGGAACAAAAGGACATTTGTCAAAAGATTGTTTTGTAACACCAGATGGTAAAAAATATGAGTTACTTTCGGATATTGAAGATGATAATGACAATGATAATATTTCAACAGTACCAAAAATTAGTGATGAAAAAAAAAAAAAAATACATGAAAAATCATCAAAATCTAAAAAAAAATTAAAAAAACATAAAAAATCTAAAAAATCTAAAAAGTCTAAACATCAAACTGATGAAAGTAGTTCTGATGATGATGATGATGATGATGATTCTTTTAGTGATCAACAAAACAAGAATAATAATAAAAAAAAAAAGAAAAAAAAACATTCAAAAGAAGTTAAAAAAAGAAAAAGAAAATATGAAAGTGAAAGTTCTTCCAGTGATTCTGCTGCTGCTGCTGCTGATAATAATAATATTGTTAAAGAAAAACATTCAAAAAAATGTAAACATTCAAGATCAAAATATTCCGATTAAATTAAATTAAATTTAAAATAAATAAAAAACTTACCGGAGTTAAATATTTATATGTAAGATCAACATTATCAGCAAGTACATCTGCTGCTAAATCATAATACTGATATTTGCAATAAAGTAACAAGAGATTTGCAAATGTTTCTGGTGGAAATGGTTCATTTTGCAATAAAAATTGTAATTTTTCAAATCCTTCACTTGGCTTGGTATCCATATTGATGAGTGCCTGATTATGTAGAGTAACTGCATCAAGTTCTTCTTCTGATCTTGGTGGCATATCAGTTAATGCCTCTCTAGCTGCATCATCTTGTATTTTTTAATAATAATAAAATTAATAATTAATAATTAGTGTGTTGATAAATAATAATAATAATTTACAATTTTGCATTTGATATTCAATAGCTGCTTTGAGATTAAATGCTTCAGTCAATGCAGTTTCATGAAGTATAAGAGTATTTCCAACACTTCTAACTTCAATTCCTTCAGTTGTCATGCCAACACTTAGTTCTGGATGTTGTCTTATTCCTTGTTCAATAATATCAGCTAAATAACAACATAAACAACAATTATACTTATTATGATAATTAAATAATTTAATTTAATTTAATTTAATTTTACCAATGTATTTTAATGATGCAGCATATTCTTTTAATTTATAATAACACAAAGCAACATTGTATGATAAATGTGGTTTAAAGCCAGCAATTTGTGATGCAGCTATAAATTTTTTTAATGATTTTTCATATTCTCCTTCTTTATAAAGTAAACATCCAATATTAATATCTGTATCAACATCATCAGGAGAACATTGTTCCATAATATTTTTAACTGCTGGTATATCATCTTGACTGTATTTTATTGCTGCTTGTAATTTTTTAACTTTTGCCTCATAATCTGGATTATTTAAAGCACTTGAGCATGATACTGTCCATGCTTCTTGATACATACATGCCTGATGAAGACACTGAGCATAACAAAGCTTGTAAATACTTTCCTCTGGATATAAATGAATTAATTTTTCATAACAATCAACTGCTGAAGTAAAATCTTGTGTATAAAAATAACAGTGAGCCAGCAATGACAAACATGATCGTGACTAAATTAATAAATAAATATTGATATTTTAAAACATAATCTCTCATCTTTATATTTATCTACTTGGATCTACTTGAATCTACTTACTTCTGGATGTGATAATAAAACATCATTTAAAATATAAATTGTGTCTGTATATCGTTGTTCTTTTATCATTGAATATATTATTTTAGTATATTCTCCATCTCGAATATGCACATTTTTTATAAAATTTGTCATTATTAATAATCAGAATGTCTGTTGTTGTTGTTGTTGTTCTTGATGATTGTCATAATTAAATAACACGTGTTTGTTGAGAGAGCTATTGCCATGGTAACCATAATAAAAAAAAAAAAAAAAAAAAAAATCAGATTATTATTATTATACTTGTAATGTTTACACAGCATGTTTACAATTTACATGTCAATTAGATAGCAAGCAAATAAATGCTAATTAAATTGTCATCCAAGACATTTAATCATCAAATTTATTAAAAATTAAATTTTATATCTTGTAATTAAAGATATATTATTTGTAATTTTAGTTTATTTATTAACATGATAAATAAATAAATTATAACCTTACAATGTGTGATGAAATAACAAATTGCCAAGTTGAAAATTCATTTGATAAAAAATTGATGAGAATTTTAGCAAAATGGAATTCAAAAAATGTTGAATTTGTAGTGTTACAAAGTAAATCTAGCCCACTTAGAGCCATGGTAATATTTTAATAATTATAATTATGTATGTAGGTATACTTGTAATAATATATTTTGTTGTTGTTGTTGTTGATTAAATATAGGTAACATGTGATGAGCTGGTTAAACATGCTTGTGAAACATTTGGAGAAAATAAAGAGTCTTATTTGGAAAAATTAAAAATCGAATTACAAAAACCACTTGAAAATTATGAATACACATTAAAAAATAATCAGTTGAGTTGGAATATTAAAGGAAGATGGAGACGTACTTCATTAATTAAACTTCAAGTTGTTGATGACATAATAAAATTATCTGATTTTATGGAAAATATTATGGATTACAGTGCTAAAGAAAATCATCAAATTAAAAAACTTGTAAATGAAAATGACGTTTTAAAAAATAAATTACAAGACATGAGTGAAATATTGAAAAAATTAATTGACAATAAGGAAACATTTGAAAATGAATTATACAACAAATTCATAATGTTACTTGATACAAAAAAACAAAGAATAAAAACATTGGAAAATGAATTGCTAAAATTTGATAAAAATATAAATAAAATATATAATGAAAATACTGATGCAAGTGATATTGATAATGATAATGATAATGATGTTGTTGATAATACTGATGATGCTGATGATGATGATGAAATAAATAATTATGTCAAAAGATTAGATGAAAATAAACAATTGGCAAAAAAAATAAAATTAGATACTACTACTACTACTACTACTACTAATGATGATGATAAAGGTTCATTTGAAAAACCAAAATCTCTTTGTGCAGCTTTAATGGATAATATTGCAAATTATGATACTCAGGAATTTTTTAAAGATGAAGAATTATCTGAAGATGATAATATTTGCTTGAAGATGATAATATTTTGAGTTTAGATAAAGAACAAGGACAAGTATCAGAAGATGACATTCATTAATAATTGATGAAATCAATTTTGATAAACATTTTTTCTTTTAACAAGTCCAAAACGAGTGCATGGCAATTTATTGGACTTTGATTCATCCAAGCATGATTTGAAATTATTTAATATGCCAATTTTCTTGAAATATTCAACTCTAGTTATAGTATCTCTGATGGGACCAGTTGGAACACGATATTGTACATACATAGTCATTGGATGTCGTTGAGGATAACTTATGTTTTTATTCCAATCAATTTTTTCAAAACCAGATAATTTTCTTATTTCATTCATAACAATCTTTAAATATTTAAAAAATAAAAAAAAAACTATTAAATAATATGTTGATAACTGCACCTACCCTGGTGTGAGATAAGTTACAAATTCCAATTCTTGATAGCAAATGATCCTCCAAAAGTAACAGACGTCTACCATTTATAAAATTCATTTTAAAACATTCCTGAAAGAAAATCACTATGATCATAATAAAACATAATACATATAGGTAAGTAGGTAAGTATTTATCATTAAATTTATTTTTCTACTTTGTACTGTGGAAGCTTGACAGTGTGATCAATCCAATTGACAACTTGGTCCATGTTCCATTGCCAGCATCTTGGTAATGGAATATTATTCACTACATCACCAGCAAGTTTTGTTAATTTTGATGGTGAACATGCTCCATCATCATCCTCATCATCATCATTTTCACTTTCAGTTTCAGTCCAGATCAATTCATCCAACATATTTTTTCCTCTATACTTTTTTAATTTAAAAAACCGTCCAACTAGGGAAGCCCAGCTGGAGCACCCTGGAGTGCCACCTCTGTGTGTTGTTGTATCAGGTTGTACGCGCGCACACCACAAACTTTTATTTCTTATTAGAAACAATTAGAATTTAGAATTTAGAAAAGACGTGATATTGATAGGTATGTATACCAATTGAAAGTTCAAGTGATCAAAAGCAACAACTTCAAGTATTAAAAAAAAAAAAATTCTTGTTCATTTTGAAAATACATAGGTATAATCTTGTTTGTTTTGGAAAAAATAACAGACAATTATTTATCAATTTGAAATTGCTAATAAACATAACCATCAAACAGGTATTAAATTTGACAACATAAATTATTTAGATACATAGGCATATGTACTAATATAGTAAAATTATTTTTTAGATAATAGAAAATCGTAAAAGTAAAATGGGACGTCCTCATTCAGTAATTGCTCAAGGTTCAACACCAGCACCAATTGACCATGTTGTTAATGATGATAAGACTGAATGTTCAAAAAGTCGTAAATCACTTGGACTATCAAGTATAACACATAGAGATGGTATTGCTAAATGCGCTAAATGCACAAAGCAAAATACACAAATTAAAAAAAATATTAAAAATGCAATACTATTTGAATCAAGTCCATTACCTTCTCGTTCAGCAATTGCTCAAGGTTCAACACCAGCACCAATTGACAATGTTGATAATGATGATGATGATGCTGAACGTTCAGGAAGTGGTAAATCACTTGGATTATCAGCAGGTGGTATTTCAAAACGTATGAGATTAAATCCATCAAATGAATCAAATCAAATTTCTCAAGGTTCAATACCAGCACCAATTGACCATGTTGTTAATGATGATAATTATCTTAAGATTGAATGTTTAGGAAGTTGTAGATCACTCAAACTACTATCAAGAACAACACATAGAGATGGTATTGCTAAATGCATGAAGGAAAATACACAAAATAAAGAAAATGCAATACTATTAGAATCAAGTCCACTACGTCCTCGTACAGTAATTGCTCAAGGTTCAACACCAGCATCAATTGACTATGTTAATTATGAACAGTTAAAGCGACATATACAAAATGATATAAATATGGATAATGATAGAAAAAAAAGATATTTAAATATGATAAAAAAACATGAGAGCAGAATGAGGACATTGAATGACAATAGTGATAAGGTTTGTCTAAAAATAAAATTATTGCATTATTGTTATTATAAATATCAAAATATTATTTATTTTTTTTAGATAAACCATCAGCATGTTAAATATGAACAGTTAAAGCTAGATATACAAAATGATATAAATATGGATAATGATAGAAAAAAAAGATATTTAAATATGATAAAAAAACATGAGAGCAGAATGAAGACATTGAATGACAATAGTGATAAGGTTTGTCTAAAAATAAAATTATTGCATTATTGTTATTATAAATATCAAAATATTATTTATTTTTTTTTAGATAAACCATCAGCATAATGCCAAAAATATGATAATTGACTATATTAATGATGATTGCCTGGCTGAAATATTCATGTATCTGCCAGCATGTGAGAGACTAAAAATTGCAATGGGTATGATAATTATAACATATAAAAAACTATTTATTTATTTATTTATGGTATATTAATTTATTTTTTTAGTATGCACGAAATGGAAAAGAGCTCTTAATTATTCTTGGTTTAATGTCACAAAACTTGAATTAACTTATTGGCGATATCATGAACTTCCAAATTGTTTAAAAAAATATCAAAGGCGTGATAAAAGATTAAATTTTTTAAAGTCACTGCTTGATAAATGTGGTCGTTATTTAACAATATTAGACTTGACAGCTTATGATCGTTGTAACATTGTGCCAATTATCAATGATTATTGTCCAAACCTCGAGAAACTTCGATTGAGATTTTACGATACTGACGATACAATGTTATCCAATGCATTTACACGTTTATCTAAACTAAAATCCTTGACAATTATATTTGAAGGAATGACAGGTCAAAAAATACCTCCGGCTTTAATAGATTCATTGAAAAACGTTGCTGGTACATTGACTGAACTGTATTTGTTACATTTTGTCCGTCATTTGGATAAATGCTGTGATTATCCAAACATTTGTGCGGTAAGTTGTAACTTTCTATCTATTACAAAAAAAAAAGAGTATTCTTTTTATTTTTTAACATACTTATCTATAATTGCTTTTTCAGGTGATTCGTCGGCTAAAAGCCCTGAAACGTTTTGAAGTTGCTGGTATACGAGGTTTCAACAGTTCATCCAAGTATTTAAAAAATAATGAAAAGTCATTTTATTTCAACCATAATCAATATGTTAAAAAACTTCCTCATCTGGGATATTCGGTAGTAGAAATCACGAAATTAGATTTAACAAGTTGCTTTATTAAAGATAATACTTTGTATGTTATTGCCAATACCATCATATCATTAGAAATTTTAACTATACCTTGTGAACAGATAACTGATGAAGGTGTAGTAGCACTTTCAAAGATGAGTAATTTACAAACTCTTTATTTAAAGGGTCATAATAACGTCATTGATTCTTCACTCAAATTGCTTAAGAATATAGTAAAATTATCTTTGCCACGAAGCAATAAAATTACTGATGTTTCAGTCACGAAACTTGTTGAAAATTCACCAAAAATTCATAAACTTTTACTTCACTACACAACAAGTGTGACTGCTAATTTTGTCAAAAAAGCAGCAAAAATATCAAGTCAACGAAAACAACTTTTGAAGATATCCATTCATTCATTAATACCTAATGTAAAACGATATGAATCACCGTATTTTAAAATATGTATTATTAAAAATAAAGAAAAATAATATTTATTTTTTGCAAGTGATTTCAATACGTAAGGCTTCGCCTTCGTAAAAAAAAAATATAGTATATTTCAATACAAATGCCCAAGTAGATAGTGTCCAATTTTTATCAATTAAAATATAAGAAATCATCTGTTTTTAAACATAAGGTATAAGTATATATTTTTAAAAAAAGTAAATTAAGAACATAAAATGTTTGAAAAAAATAAAAAAAGCAAGATCTGTTAATGTTTATTTTTAATTAAATCTTTTTTATCAATAGCATATAATTTATCAGACTCATGATCATCATCATCATCTGATTCTTACGTTAGAGTAATGATAAAATTTTATCCATTTCCTCTAATGAAATTGGATTATTAACTGTTGAAATAATTTGAAATTTTTATCAGTAAATACTGATTTAAATTTCTTATCAATTTCAATTTTTTTTTTTTTTTCATTTAGAATTGGTTTGAATTTTGGATCTGTTTGAAAGTCTAGGATCTTTCAGCATATCTGAGCATATCACCTATTTTTTAATTTATTTTATTTTTACAATCCAAAATGACAATAGCAACAGTAATAAATTAATTAAATATACCTAGTTATTGTTTGATATATAATAATATAGGTATAATAATTAATTAAGAACGCATAAATACACATAAATACATACAATACTTTTTTAATTATCTGCAAGATGGCGTTGTTAAATTGTTGTTGTTGTCGCTTGAAAAAAAGAGAGAAAAAGAACTGTCAAAAAAAAAAAATATATATATATATTTAGTATTTACCTATAAAATATTAATTAAATGTATATAAATTGACATAAATATGATTGAAATAACAGGAAAATTATCAAAAGGCTTGGTTTATTTTACTGGTGAAGATATTGAGTGTCTTATAACATTTACAAATCCACCAACTCCATCTCATCAAAAATCACAAAGTCACAAGTAATTATTTATTTATTTATTTATTTATTTATTTAACTTGACTTGACTTTAATAACTTTTATAAATTTTAATTTACAGTGATTCATTTGAAAATTTGGCTTGGGCCAGTGCACAAGTACATTGTCAATGTTCAACCAATAGTAAAATAATAAATACAGAAAAAAATAAAACAACAACAACAACACCACAACCAACAGCTGTTAATGCCAGTAAGTTTTTTAAACTAAAATAATTGTTGTTAAAAAATAAAATTATTTGATTTTTTTTGTTAAAGGTACAACAACATTTGCACCTTGGCAACAAGACAGTGGTCATGCAGTTGTTAATACAACTCCAAAAATATTATTTTGTGATTTGAGATTATCACCTGGAGAGAGTAAAACATGTAATAAAATTATTATTAATAATTATCATTATTTTGATTAATTAATTGTATTTATTATTATTATTATTATTATTATTATTATAGATATTTATAGAGAAACAATTCCTGCTGATTCTCCACCATCATATCGAGGACAATCTGTTAAATATTCATATAAAATAACAATTGGCACACAGAGAGTCAATACACCAATTAAATTACTTCGTGTACCATTTAGAGTTCTTTCATTGAGTGGTAATTTTATTTATTATTCAATTAATCAATTGGTATTAATATTAATTTTAATTTTTTTTTTTGTTTTAAAGAATTACCCGAAGTAGCAATATGCAATGACAGTGTTGATTTGAGTCCAAATAATCCATTTATGGAAACTCAAGAAAGAGAAAAACCTCTAGACATAGCTCTACAAACACTTCAAGTATATATTCTATCTATATTCTATATTATGTATATTATTATTATTATTTATTTATTTATTTTATTTTGTTTTGTTTTCAGAATGTAACTGCAAGACGCAGTCCAAATTTTTATAATATAACAAATGGACGAGGACGTGTAGTACGTTTTTGTTTATTTAAAAATTCTTATAAATTGGGAGAAGATATTGTTGGAACATTTGATTTTTCAAATGCAACAGTATCATGTGCCCAAGTATCTGTATCTTTACAATCAGAAGAACATATTACAGATGAATTTAGACAAAGTAAAATATCATCTCCAAATTTAGTTAATTACAATAGGCATCATGAGGTTTGTCTTGGATTGAAATATTCACAGCTTGTATTACCAATTCCTCTTCATGTAACACCAGATTTTACAACAGATATTGTTATATTAAAATGGCGTTTACATTTTGAATTTGTAACAACACCAAAACTCATTGAAATGCCAAATGAAACAACCCAACAATGGCAAGGACCATCGAGTCTTGATGTTGAAACAATGGTATGGGATTTACCACTTCATATTTATCCATCAATTGCCACAACAAATTACGTTCAACAAACAAAATACAATATTGTTATATAATTTATTTTTTTTTTTTTTTTAGATTTTTTTATTTTTCATAATAATAATAATAATAATAATAAATAAATTTATTTTTAAAGAGAATTGTAACGATAATCTTGATCATCGTTATTATTGAGTCTTATTAAAGGAGTTTGATAGGAAGATGATGTTGATGTTGCTGTTGCTGATTTAGATGGTGGTGGTGGTGGTGGTGGTAAAAATGGTGGTGGATGATAGTAGTAAGCCAATGATTCCCATCTTGGTGGATGTTGAATGTCATATGGTGGTGGTGGTGGTGGAGGGGCTGAAACTGGTAAAACAGATGAATGACCATAATAATTATTTCTTTCAGTGGGTAAAATATTTTGTGTAAATGAATTTTGTGTAGGATATTGTGGCTCTAAAAGACTCTGCAAATGTCTAATGTAAGTTATTGCATGTCGTAATGATTCAATTTTTGATAATTTTTTTCCTGGTGGTTTACAAATTGGTAATTTTGATCTCAACAATTCAAATGCTCTATTCATATCACGCATACGTGTTCTTTCACGATCACACGCTGATTTTTTATAATCTGAAACAAAAAATATATATATTTTTTTTTTTTTATATATACCTATATAAATAAACAATTGACAAGCGAGTTTTTATTATTTATTTATTTTTTTTTTTTGTAATAAAATTTATTTGTCAAGTTGAGAAGAAAAAAAAAAATTAAAAATTAAAATTAAATACTAAATCAAAAATGAAAAAAAGTCGTAAAGGTATTTGTCTTAATGATGCACAATGTTTTAATCAACCATTGCCACATACTCGTAAGAGAATGACCAAAATTCAAATAATACAATTTAAAAATAATTTAATTAACGATCAAATGAGTGTTAAAAAAAATGTCAAAGAAAATGTAAGAATTAATAGATCAAATGGTATTGATAAAGATCAACCATCTACTGAAATGACTCATGTAACATATAAAAAATATAATAACGATAATGATAATAATAATAATCATCATCATGATGTGTCTTGTGTAACGTGTAATCCAGATCAAATTCAAAATGAAAATCAAGATGTTGATGAAATGATACAACCACAACATTTATTTATATCAGAAAGAGTAGATATTAATGGTGATGGTGATGGTGATGTTGATGAACCAATTAAAATACTTGATTTACAAAATAATGATATTTTTCATGCATCATCAAAAGAAAAACAACAACAACAACAACAACAACAACAAGAAGAAATAATGAAAATAACAGAAATACAAGAAATACAAGAAACACAAGATATCACAACAGTTCAACAAAATAATATTATAAAAACATTTAAAAAAAAAGATGAAACAAAACGCGATGAAAAATTAACATGGTGGAAATTAATTATTGATTTTTTTACTTTTACTTTTTTTTGGAGCACAAATGAAACAGCATCAAATGATAAACGATCAAAAAAAAAAAAAAATAAACGTCATGATAATCACAATATGTATGTTACAGCTAAACCAGAAAATACTGATATTCATAAAAATTACATGTCATCACGAGACAAGACACAAGTTAGAGACTTGAATAATAATAATAATAATAATAATCATCATCATAATTATCATCATCGACAAAAAAAAATTGTTGAATTGAAACAAACTAGCAGTCCATTGTATTAAATATATAATAAAATAAAAATTTAAAAAAATTTACCTTTTTCAGTTTGCGAGGGTTCACGTTGTACAGACTTAATATTTGTCTCGTGAAACATTTCCAGATGGGAATGTGTTGTGACTATTTCAGGCTCAGGTACCCGTATCACCAGTACACCACTATCTGAACAATTGCCATTATTTCTATTGTAAATAGCATCAGTTTCTGGCCAACGTTTTCGTAAAGATTGTCGTCGTTGTTGAATTGTCGTATTTGTTGATTCATCATTCATTTGTTGATGTCTAACACTTTTGTTGTTGTTGTTGTTGTTGTTTATTAAATTATTATCATCATCATCATCATTATCATGAATTAATTGAGATGGTGGTAATTGTTGTTTTTGTTGCTTAGTCATTTCATCTAAATCCAATAAAACCGGTGAAGTTTGGGGATACTCGTCATCATTGCTTACTTCGTTTTCCAGCTAAAATTTTCATTGTATTTTGTCAAGTAAATCAAGTAAAATTAAATAAAATAATATATAAAATAAAATAGTTACCTTTGCAACGACAGTATTATTAATTTTATTATCGTTTTCTTCCATCTCGTGCAACCCCGATCGAATGAATGATCAAGTATGACTAAATATCAATTTTTTAATTTTTCGTTTTTTTTTTTTTTAAATTTTATTTCTATTTGTTTTTCTTTTCCTCGTCTTATATTTATTTATTTATTTTTATTTTTTTTTCTTTGGCTTTGAATATTCCCCTCTTTTTTAATATTTTTATTTCTTCTTCGTACTGAAACGACACATCTAACGAATTGTCACATGTGACTATCATCGGGAACAAAGTTTTGAGCTCAGATAAGATGTAGATTGGACAGTCGTTATTAATGTTAATTTTATCCATTTATTAAGTATTCAGGTGTTTCATCAGAGGTTCTCAAATTTATCATTCAATTGATCATTTATCAATATAAAATGTAAATATATCTATGTATATGTATAACACAGGATCGAAATAATTCAACAATTTCCCTTTTATCTTTTTTAATTATTACCAATCAATAGATCCAACATATCCAACATATCCAACATATCCAATTGACAATTCACTTGTTTGTGTCAATTAAATTAAATTAACAAATTTACTAAATTAATCAAATAATATTTCAAGTCAAAAAAAAAAAAAAAAAAAAAAAAAAGATAATATATTCTGCCCTGGGTTGTTTGTTTTTTTTTTTTTTTTTTTTCATTTGGATTAGCATAAGTGTGAAAAGACTCACCATCGAGATCAGAATATAAAAGTAAGAATGCAAACATTACAAACAACAATAAACTACGGTTTCACTGCGATCAATGGAATTTTTAATGAACCGGAACCGGGGGGATCTACCTATATCACCTATTTACTAAATTTTATAGGTATACTTAATTTTTCAATTTCCATGTAAAGCTATTATTATTATTATTATTATTATTTATTTTTTTACATAATTATACACAAGAATGTTATACTTATACTTATAAAAATTATAATATTTTTCATGACTTTGTTTGAATGACGACTACAGCTGAATGATTATTTCGATGAGCTGCAGCAGATGATGATTTATTGGCTTGGTATTTTGTCGTGGTATTATATCGAGTAGTTGATCCGATTATTGTTGATGAACGTGTTGAAGACAAAAACTCATTTTCTATATTATAAATTCAATAAAAAAAAAAAAAAAATTAACACATATATAATATAAATTAATATTATTATACCTATATATATTTTTTTGACAAACCATTTTGATTTTCTGAATTACGAAAAATAAATTTTTTAATAATAATTCTCAATTCTTTGTTGAATCCAAGATATATCCATGGATTAACTGAACTTGTTAAACTACTCAAAAGTACAAGAATAGCAAATATTGGACCAGTAAAAAATGGTGTTTGTGGAGCATTTGGATCCCATGTTGCCCACAATTGACATCCAATAAATGGACTACTTGTTATAACATACAAACAAACAACTGTTATCATTTGTTTAACTGTTTTTATTTTTGCTCTTGTTATTAATGGTTCACGATTATTATTATTATTATTATTATTATTTGAATCCATTCTTGTTAATTCATCACGTTTTTTAAATTTCGAAATTTCTGAATTACCCCATATACCAATACATATACTAACATATGTAAATACAAGTACCATAAAAGGTAATAAAAATACAGCAATACTAAACCTATATAATAAAATTAATCATATGGTATGTTAATAATAGTATATAATAAATTATATAGGTATATATTATAATTTTTATTTACCAAGTAACGTAAATTTGTTGACTATAAGGTAGATAAAATTCAGCCCAACAGTCCCAAATACCAGTTGATATTTCTCTGTATGAAAATACAAATACCTATAATAATAATAATAATAATTTAAATAAATATTTAATTATTTTTAACACAACAACAACAACAACAACAACAAAATAATGAAAAATAAAATTTAAATATACTTGTGGTATACAAAGAAATAATGAAAAACACCAAGCACTGTGAACCATTATACGAGATTGTCTAGAAGTTGTTAGACAATAACTCATGGGATAACATATTGCATGATATCTGTCAATAGCTGTTGCTGTGAGTACATATGAACTCAAATAATTACCAAGTGGCTGCATAAATTTTACTATTTTACAAAGTCCATATCCACCCTGAAATCTAAATTTTTCTCAAATAAATAAATTAAATAATTAAATAATTAAATAATTAAATATATGTATACCGATATGTTATATCCCATACAAGTTGTGGTAAAACATTAAATACTCCAGTAATTAAATCAGCTATACTTAGATGCATCATAAAATAATACATTCGTGTTAATTTACGTCTTTTACCACGATAACGACGAAGCCACAGAGAAAAAAGCACAAGTAAATTACCAATTAATGTTACAACAAGAATAATTGATAATACACATATTTCCCAGTATGCCAATATTTCATCTCGTTCATCAATTATTGGTATGATTGTTGTTGTTGTTGTTGTTGTATTCACCATTATTTTTTATTATGAAAAAAAAAATTAAAATTAAAATTAAATACAAAATACAAAAATTGTTATTGAAATGTCACTGTTGTGGCATCATCATAATATACACACAAGTATAAAATATCAAAGGAAATCAGAGGCCAATATACGAATATTCATGAGGACCTTTTTTTTTATTTTTTATTCACTCATTATTACTTATGTTAAATTCACTTAAAGTTATTTTGTTTATTTAAATGAATCAATCATGTATTTCATTTATTTATCTATTTATTTATCACAACACTTGTTATTGCTTATTGCTTATTCATTTAACAAAATTAAAACAAGATTATTCGATAGTGAGTTGTAAAGAAACTTTGTACATTAGCTAGAAAGGTTGTTTGTTTTTTATGCATACAAGTATACCTGTATAATATCTACAACAGATTTTAATGATATCATAATTGCAAAAAAAACTTCAACTTAATTGGTACTGTCATTACTATTGTCACTCACTCATTCGTTTATTTATTACCTTGAATTATTATTATTATCGACGTATTTATTTCATCAGAAAATTCATAGACTTCCTGACTTGGATAAAAAATAAATAATAAAATTTAATTGACTCAAACTATATTTACAATTTTTAATAAATGATAATAAATAATAATAAACAAAGAAAAATACTGACTTTTGAAAAAAATTAAGATAAAACTAATAAAAGATATAATTATATTAAGAGTAATTTTTAGTATGTGATGTGATTTTAATCGGCTTTTGTGATGTCGTCATATTTTTAATATGACCATATTCAAAACGTATTCTAAGCTCACCAATTTTTGATATTGGTAATATATCTGGTATCCATTCAATGAGAAATGGAGTTGGCTCAACTTGATTTGGACATGTTTTTCCTATTTTATTAAAAAAAAAAAAAATTAATATAATCAATAATAATGTATGCTAATTTAAAATAAATAAATACTTACCAACTTTGAGAAATGTTTTTATTTCCAGGGGTTTTATTAAAGCATTATTACCATTTTTTTTAAAACGATCAATTTCAGTTTCTTGACGTTTGTACAATTCATAAGTTCCATCACCATTTTCAATAAAGCTTTTAGTTATTTCTAATGGTATCAAGTGTGTATCAAATATACTTTTGACATGTATTATATTTGTTATTTGCCATGTGTATTTTGTAAATGTACCAAGTGGCACACCGTCTTTTCTTATAAATGCTGTTGTTGAATTTGGTAATCTTTTTTTTTTTCCACCACATGATATTCTTTCTCTGAGACAATCAAAAAATATTTGTGGTACATGAAATACAAGTGGTTCTGGTTTACCATCAAATTGATAATGCATTGTTTGATTTATTCTTTCAGTTATTGATGCAAGCCATTTTATAAATGACAAATTAGTATTATCTTCATTAAATAATTTACTATTATTATTATTATCTAATTTTTTTATTATTTGAAATTTATTATTATTATTATTATTATTATTATTAGTATTTGATTTTGTTTTTATTTTTCGTGTTTCAATTGAATTTAAATTATTATTTATATGTAAATTTAATTTTGTCAATTTATCATCTCTTTTACGTTTAACAGATGTTGAATGTATATTATTATTATTATTATTATTATTATTATTGATTTGTGTTGTTGATATATTACTATCAAATTGTATACAATTATTTGGTTCAATTATTTTATTACTGTTAATAATACTTTCAACAAATTTAATACCTTTAACATCAATAATTGTTTGATTATCAATCATTTTAATTGTTGTTCCATCAACAATTTTTATATTACCATTATCATTATCATTTAAAAAAAAATCAGCAGTATTTATTAAATTATATCTGTTATCAATATTAGGAATAATTTCAACAGACTGTTGTTGATTATTGGTATCTTGAAATAATTCTTGTTGTTGACATTGTGTATCAATACTTGTATCTAAATTAATTGAGTCTAAATCAAGTCTAGCACCACCAGTTAATGTATTATCTTGAAATATAACAAAATGTGTATTATCAGTTAAACTTTCAAGATCCATTTCAATCATTTTATCATCATCATCATCATCATCATCATCATCTTCATCTTCATCATTATCATTAAATATTTGATATACATTATTGTCAATTGATTGTTGAATTTGTTTTTCTTGAATATTTAAATTAATATAATAAGAAAATTCTTGACATAATTTTGGATCACTTGCAAAAGCACATATGCATGCATAAAAATGAACACAACGACGATTAAATTGATTTGTTTTTTTATTTATAATAGCACTTTGTTCATTGACACCACTATTTTTTTTAATTGCACTAGTACAAGTACAATAATATTTATGTTCAGTTTTATCTTTTAATTTAATTGCATAAAATGAAAAATGCAAATAACCCAAAGGATGCTTTGATGATACTTTACATTTAACAGCCATAATATTTTTTGATACTCTTTGTACTAATGGTCCAATTGATGCCTCTGATGCCAATAAACGAATTTCTTTATTTATTTCATTATTAACAACAAATTTATTTATTATTGAATTTTTTAATGTTAATGGTTGTGCCTCAGCATAACATCTTTGTGCAGCTAATATATGATGACAACTTGGAGCAATACAATTATTATTATCAATGTTATTGTTACTGCTGTTACTGCTGTTACTGTTATTACTATTATTTTCATGATATTGTAATACACTCATATCAAAATCATATTCACAACCATCAACAAAACATAATGTTGCACTATTTGTATCATTATTTTGGTATGTACCATTAATTAATGGTAATTGAACAAAACCACGATAATCTGGTCCTTTATCTCTAACTCTTACTGAATATATTTGTGCAACAGTACCAGTTATTAATTTACATGCTTCTGTTGATAATTTACCACGTTTTTCACCAGGTTCTTTAAATACAGCATCACAATTTTTATTTTTACAGCATAATCCACGAGATCCATTGTATGTACCACATTTTGGACATTTTTTAATACCACGTAGTGTTGCTTTACCAAGATCAGAAAGTAAACAACGGAGACGTTCCTCGTTTGACATAATTTACTTTTATTTGACAACTAGAATATTTAAATTTATTCATTTATTTATTAACAACATTTATTATAGGTATAAAAAATTGATAATAGTTACCACTGTATTTTATAGTTGAGAAAAAAACACAACAAATCTATTTTTGCCAATTAAACATGACCTAGGAACTAAAATTACATATGTAGAGAGCCTTATTTTATTTTATTTTATTTACTTGTTGTGTTTATTGTTTTTATTATTATTATTATTATTATTATATGTGACACACACACATACACAATTGTAATATACCTATAGGCTATAGGTAAAATGTGTGTGTGTTGTTTTTATAATATAGTTTTTTTAATTATTATTTATATAGGTACAATAATAATAAATAAAAATTTTATAATTATTGCTGTTTTATAATTTACAATTACAAAATTGAAAAAAAAAAAATAAACTCAAGGCAGATTTTTATTTACTGCGACATGACGCTAATTGTAAATCTATCCAATTCATACACACACACACACACTTCACACATAAACATTCATAAACATTAAAACCACCACGAGAGAGTTAAATTTAATTGTTATTTAACCTTTGTTTAAATTTGGATAAATAAAAATGTCGAAAGCAGCAACTCGAATGAAAACAGTTAAAAAAATGATTGATAAAATTGATCATAGCTCAAAATTAAGAACAAATATACCAGCAGGATTGGCTAACCCAAGTCCACCACTTGGTCCACAACTTGGACAGGTCAGTTTACATAATTTTATTTTATTTATTATCAAAATTAAATAACATAAATTAAGATAAATTAAATTAATTATTGCAGAGAAATATAAACATTGCCAATTTTATAAAAGATTTTAATGAAAAAACAGCACATATAAAACAAGGTATACCACTTCCAGTCAGGGTCAAGGTATTTCCTGATAAAACTTATGATCTTGTTATTCATCAGCCACCAACAACATATTTTTTGAAACAAGCTGCTGGTATTCAAAGAGGAGCCATGAATTCTGGTTAGTTTATTCAAAAAAAAAAAAATTAACATGTAATTTATTTTGCTAATTAAAATGCCATTAATATACAACAGGTAATGAGATTGCTGGAAAAATAACACTCAAGCATCTTTATGAAATTGCTGTTATAAAATCTCAAGATCCACCAATGGCACTATTTACACTTGAACAAATTGTTCAAATGTTTGTTGGTATTGCAAGAACAGTAGGAATTAAAATTGTCAAAGATTTGGATCCAGATGAGTATGCTGAATTTTTAAAAGAACGTGCAGAAATTGTAGCTCAACAAAAACAACAATTACAAGAAGCCAAAGAAGCAAAAATGCTCAGAACTGGATAGTCTTAAAATTATCAATTTTATCTGTACAATTATTTTTAATTATTACAACAAAAAAAAGAATAAAAAATTAATTTTTACTCGTTACAAATCCAACACTTTTTTTTTAAATTTTTTTCTTTTTCTTTATTAAGTTGATTTTCTTTAATATTATACAAATTTACTATTATGTATCAGCTGAAAATGATAAAATTCATGAAAATAATAGAGACACATTTTGTCAATTAATTGTACTTTTGCTTCAATAACTAATTCATTAAATACTGTGTATTTTTACTTTTGTAGAATTTGGATATTTTGATTTGTTGTAAATTTAGAAAAATTAGTTTTTTATTGTGCATCAATCATTAAAATTATTTAATCATGGAAATAAGAAAGATAAAGACTCGAATCTGTTGATGCAAAAAGTTAAGTTAAAAGTTTATAAAGTGTGTGTGTGTGTCGTTTACTTTTTTTTGTCAGTCTTTTTAATTTAAATGTCTGGCCTATTGTTATTAATTAACCGAAAGATGATAAAAAATAATAAATAATTATTTTTACTTGTTCTATAAGGGTATGTACGTTGATTGACAAAAAATTGTAAATTTCATTTGAATTATATCATTGTTTGTTTCCCAAAATTGCCAATGAATTTATGAGTATTGGACTCTTGTTAATGATTCATACTAGTCCTTCAATGTCGCAATTAATAATCCATGTTGTCTTCTTGTCCACGTCCCACGATGATGTCCACTTGATCCAGCTCCACGTCCAGGTCCAGGTCCACGTCCACGTCCAGGTTGATCCCACGATGAAGTCCTCTGGTCCACTGCTCCTCTGGGGTCCTCTTCTGCGATGTCTTCTTTCTTCTGCGCTGGTCCAGCCCCTCTCCCCCCAACCTTTTTTTTTTCTATTTTCTATTTATTTTTTTGTTAATGTAATTTTTTATTTATTTTTATTCATGTTTTTTTTTAATTTTTTAGATTTCTATTTTTTTTATTTCTTAGTTTTTTTTTTTTTTTTCAATTTTTTAAATTTAATATTATTTTTTTATTTTTTTATATTTTAAATGAAAAATCATTTGCAACCCAATAATAAATTATTATAATATTGTTAAATAAAATAAAAAATGATAATAACTGTAAAAAGTAAATAATTGGAATATAATCTGTAAAAAAAAAATAAAAATATATATAAATAAAAGAACAAATGATTCATCATCAAAAAAATATTTTACCTTTTTTTTAAGAAAAAAAATGCCTTTTTGCTGGAACTCTGGATACATCTGGATACATCCATGAAGTTGCTGACTGTAGAAAGATATAAAAATTCCATACCACCCTCGGAATTTGCGTGCTGATGAGGTGCATCACAATTATTGGGAATATATTTATTTAGTAAAAAGCCCATTGTATTGGAGGAACTTGCGGAGTTATGTGTTTCAGTGTATTTTGGTGCAGCGTCAATTGATGATGAATACATAATGCAACAACCCTCGATGAACACGAAATAATTCATCTTGAATAGTTGTGTTAAAAAGCCACTCATTATTATTAAAGAGAAGCTGAATCTTGCAATCTCAAATGACGAGTATAGATGAGTTGATATGAGTAGATGACAAAAAATATAAAACTGCTATCCTATTATATATATACTATGGACTGGCACGGTGTAGTTGCATAATCAACGTGATGACTACTAGCAAGATGAGCCAAATAAATTGTCGCTGTTTTTTCCTTGGTTAAAGAGGTAGTTGAAGAAAAAGAAGAATATGATGAACAACAACAACCACAACATCACCAATAAGGAGAAGCTCTAATTAATTCAGGCCACGACTATTTTTACTGATGATATTTCATTGTGACTAAATAATAGGATCATCATCATCATCATCCTCGTGATTAACAGTTACAACAGTGCAGCAAGTAAATTCCTTCAAGATTGTTGGTATATCTTGATATCTCTAAAACACTCGGTTAGCAGGGAAAAAAAAAGAAAAAAAAAAACAACACACTGGAGAAAAACTACATGTTTTTGTTACCTACTTAAATAGAAAGACTCACGCAATGCCCATCATCATTATCATTCCTCAATTATATAATAGGTACATAACAAATAGCTGCATTTGAAAAAAAAAGAGTCTGCGTCTCGTTATTAAATTGTGTGGTGCTCATATACATAATCCATTAATGTGACTACCCAACTTGATCTAGTGTGTTTATGATAATCTTCAGCTGCTGGTTTATTAATTCCTCATTTATATATATGTATACCAAGTGCTCATTAAAAATTCCAAATTGTTTTTGTTTTAAAAAAGACAGATATTTTGTCTCCATCATGATGAAATAAATATTAATACATCATACATGTTATGCACATGAAATTGTGTTAAGCATTAAATAAATATTAATAAATAGATGTAATTAAAATATTATTAATATATAAATAATAAATTAAATAAATATAGCGCGTACCTCTCTACCATGTCAGCAATACATGTATATAATATTATGTAATAATCCTCAAATATAAATAAAATGCAGTGTTATAACATATAATATTAATAATATCATCTTCATCATGGTTTGAAAAAGCTGGACAATAAATACAACGACTATTTGTAACTCGTTTGTTGTAAATATGTATATATAAATTGGTGATACTGATTACTGACTCGTACTGACACAAGAAAATTTAATTATTTAATTCAGCCAATATATAGATTATAGATGCATGCCAAGAGGATTATTATTATTATTATTTCCCAAATATCATGTGTATCACAATAATGTAATTATAGCAACAATTCAGTGACATCAGGCCAACTTTATCATAATATCTCTTGATTCTCCCATAATATTCATGATGCCAAACAAAAAAAGTAGCCAGACAGCTATAGCAGCAATATTTTTCAATTTTAATTTATCAATTTATCAGTCAATAAGTAAATAATGAAATAAATAATTTTGCACAAGTAGCAGCAGAGTGCGAGTGCTTTTTTTTCTTTTTTTTTCGTTGCCTGAAAATATGTATTGAAAAAAATTCGCAAGGGTAATTAGTAATAGCCTAGACCTTGACCCACCCTCGCCCCCAACATCATAAATATTTTTATTATTATTTTAAATCGACATACAAATTATATCGAGCATTATTAGTAATATAATGTCTTTTTGCATAAACAAGTATATAGCATTAATTATTTACATAAAATGTTATAATATTTATAATAATAATAATAATAATAATAGTAATTGAAATTTAAAAACAATGTGTTGATTGACAAAACTATATATGAAAGTTAGTAATAAATAAATAAATCATCAAATAATGATGATAATAGAAAAATATTAACAAATTTTTAAGTAAAAAAATAAAAAGGCCATAAAACACTCACATAATTATAATAATAATGCTCAGGATTTCTAGCAAGAAATAAGCCACTTCTACAAATGTAACACTTTTTTTTTTTTTTTTTTTCCTTTTTTCCTTTCATCATCCCAATTTGCATGTAATTTTTTTGGATATTATTACTATATTTTTTTTCACGAATCGTGTAACTTTTATAGCAGTGCGGTTAAAAACAGGCCATTTAAATAATCATCATCATAATTATATACATTGTCATCAATAATAATTAATCACAATCACTCTCTATATATATCATTCACATAGCACAATAGTATTATTATTATTTTTCTTTTTTAATTATATATATAATATAAAATGCATTGCAATAATGATAATTTAATTGTGAAAGAATTAAAAAAATTAATTTTCAAAAAAACATGTATAGGTAGGTAAACTAGTACATGTGTAATAACTATTTGAAAAAAAAAAAAAAAAAACCAAAATTAAAAATAACAAATCACAATCAACTTGTAATAATGTAAAATGGAAAAAAATAAAAAATAAATTAAAACCGCACTATGCAACTACTCGCATATGTTTAAATAATATAACAACTGCAGTAACCATCAATATATTAATAATAGATAAACAATTATAAAAACTTGCTCACAAACAAAACGTCATTTAAAACGTCTCAACTAAATTATTAAAAACAACTTGATTGCACATTTTTTTTTTTTCTTTTTCTTCCACCTTCACTTATCGTTTTTTTTTTTTTTTTTGGCCTGTGCACAATATAGGCAATAACAACAACAACACGCATTAATTATTTTTTCAAAGATAATAGTAATAATAATAATAGAAATTATAGCGTTCACAGGACACTAGTGAAAAAAAAATAATATATTTATATATGTTGCAGGTGTATACTTATGTGTGTATGTGAGATTATTATTATTATCAGTGATAAAAGTGCACCACTGATTAATATTTAATATTTAATGCTAATTGATGCAACAAGATAAATAACTTTTTTCATTATATAATAGATAGATAATATCCAAGCATTATTGTATGTATATGCTTTGCCCAATCAATCAATTAATTAATTTTAATATATATATAAAATTGTATGTCATTCATTAAATAAGCCAGCAGCATTTGTGGGCATGTAGGTAGATGATAGGCAGACTTTTTCTTTAAATAATTATCAAAGCGCACGAAAAGTAATAATAGTAATAATAATAATAATAATAACTGAACTTTTGTTATAAATAATCTCGTTCACTAACAGATATTCAAATTCTAAAACAAATATATAACCAAGTTGTATATTGTAATTCGCTTTCACGATAATAATAATATTAATTAATGTTAATGATTATTAACATATACAAGAAAAGTATAAGTATGATAATTTACCTGGCAATATGATGATACTTAGTAATTGGGAAGAATAAACCCCACCTCATCTCATCTCATCTCATCTCACCTCAAATGACATTACGATTTACGTCAATTAATAGACACACCAAGTTTCACAATAAATATATATGTATATTGTATACGCATTCCCTAGATTAATTCTCATATATATGGGTGTGTTGCAGGATTGAATTTTGATACTCTTACTTTGATTATTCATTTGCATCTTCCTTTTGTATTTTGTTTGCTTATTTGATTCCTGCGATCAAATCAACAAAAAAAGAAAAAAAAAAACCAAACAAATATGCAGTTGTCAAGATAGACACACACGCACACACGCAATTGATTTCATCATCAAATAAAATTAAGAAGACAAAAAGTTTAAGAAGAAGAAGAAAAAAAAAATAGGTAACAACAGATTGTATATTAAATAAATAATTATACTGATACGTGCGTTACCTCCCATGATAATATGATCTTGATCAAATTGGACTGTACCACATGATTGTTGAGACAAAGCCAAGCTAGATGACCAAGACATTGGCTTTTGTCAATCAATATATTATTATAAAACTGCATAAATTGATTTGTGCTCAGTTACTCATCTGTTTGATATGTATATATAAATTTCTTTCTATTGGTTGTGATTGATTGATAATATTTTTGATGATGTATTTGTGCTCTGGTAATATTGTGAACCGATACAGCAACAATGCCAATGCCAACAACTACGTTGAATAGTTATAAAACTTGTCTCATTCCGGAATCACCACGTCGTCGTAGTAGTAGTAGTAGTGGTAGTAGTAATCTTGTTTTATTTCGCCTCAACTGGTGCCTGTAGCTCAAATTATTATTTTTCCCCTCCCTTTCGATTTCCACCCACGTATATATTTTTAATTAAAACAAGCACACGCCATAATACTCTACCATAACATAACATAACATAACATATATATTGTATATTATTTATGTGTCTAAATCTTTTTGTTACCTTGATGTTTTAATCTCGTATGATCTGTCCTAGGCTACACCACGTACGTTAGTTATCATCACAAGGTCAACTGTGCCATTCCGGATTAGCTTAATCAGTCTCCAAGACCCTGACTTGTTTTTGAAGCTCAACAACAATAACAAGAAGAACAAGAGGAAAAAAAAAAAAGAGAATAACGCTCATTAATTGCCGCTTACCCCTGATTGACATATTACCCCTTATTGCCATCATAAATCATGGAAAATTTTTGATAAATATTATAGCGCATTGGAATCGATCCATGTTGATAATTCGTTTCACGTATTTGTATGTATTGGGATGATGTGACCAATCAGTTTTCATATAAAGAGCATGCTCCAATTTTCGTTATTAAATCAGCCTGGTTACTATATCATCTCCACTATTATTGACAGCACCTTCTGAACATAACAAACAAAAAAAAAAAAAAAACCCCACCCCTATTCCCATATTTCTTTTTTTTATTTTTTTCCCCATTGGAGAAAATTTAAATACCTGATATAATTTCAAAGTTGTGCTCAGTTCATTCATTTAAAAATAGTACAGCAATAGGAGTGAATCTCTCTGATTGTGACAATGGTGCTCGTTGTTTGGGTACTTGCCAATTAAAACTGCATCTAGTCAGGACAACATGAGGCTGATGATTTCCTGTGACTAAAATCATACGTTTTTCCTTTTTTTTTTTTACCCCCCTCCATCCCATATATATATATATATATATCATACATCTCGTCGTACATGTTCATATTCAATACGAATATTATTATAAATTGATAAAATAAAAATTAAATTTCATTAGTAGAATTGTGATACCGTTCTCGTTTTGAATTGTAAATCAGCATAAATGTGGAGCAGTGTGCAGTGCAATGTCAAAGAAGCCACATTCCATTATGGATGATGACATCCGGAGAACCTGGGAAAATATACTAATATTTCCCCAACACATAAATATTATTATTGCAAGGATTAACAACACAGCTCACCAAAAAACAGCCAAGTGTCATTTTGTACTTGTGTATGTTTCCTTCTAGATGATGATACTAATAATAATAATATTATATTTATTTATATATATATGTAAAATACTTGTGCGAGGTTCTCCGTAGTACATATTTCACAATCCATTGTCGTGGTGATCATGATGATGATGATGATAATTATTATTTCAAGTGGTCAAGGTAACGATGTACACATAAACACACGCACAGAGACGAACAACATGATGACGAGGAGTAGTGCAAAGTGGCTGTAGTTTATTTATTTGGGCAAGCTCAACAAGTCGACGACGACGTTATTCAGCCAGGTTCATTCAGCGCCGCTTGATAATACATGTACATCATGGCCATCATCTACAAAAACATACATTTTTTTTGTTCCCTACACCCCCCCCCCTCCCCTTCACCTCTCAATTTACAATACCTTAAATTTATTTTTAACCCACAATTTAATCAAAAAAAATATATAATCAAACAAATCCAATTTCTTTTTTTTTAATCTCACCGAGATGTATCAAAATAAATGTCTGTGATTGATGTGACTTGGCCATTGCGACGCTGTTGATATAGAAAATGGCAACAACAACAACAACAATAATATCCGGACGATCGAATCATTTCCTCTTAATGGATTTTGAGTACATATTTTTGTCTTTCAATTGAACAAGGTGTTTGCATTGTAAACTGAAAAGGATGATGTTTATGGTATTAATAGCTAATAAATATTTTCATGCATTAAATTATATTGTTTTTGTTGTGTATTAAATTATTTTAAACTCGAAAAATAAATTATATTTTTTTGTTTTAAATCAAACATTTATTTTATTTATTATTATATGAATTCAAATTTCTTACGTAGGTATTTCCATTACTCCATCTATAAAATATTTATATTATTTACAATTAAAAAATTAAGCATGAATGCAATTATTATCAAGTTAAGTTAAATTAAATTAATCATTATTATTATTATCACGTTTCAATAAAAAAAACCTAATTTAAATTTAAAAAAAAAAAAAATTATTTATCCAACTATCTAATCATTTATCTATCTATTTAGCTAGCTAGCTAACTAGCTATCAATTTATTTATTTGTATATTTAAAAAAAAAAAAAGAAATAATAATAATAATATTTAAAAAAAAAAAAATAATAATACAACTTTGGTTTTGATACTATCTACAAACCAAACCGACGATGAAATTGGCTTGACATCATCTCTCAATGTCTCTCTGTGTGTATGTGTCATCTGTCAGGTAAGAGAGAGAGATCAACCAACATAAGCAAGAAAGCACGCAAGCAAGTGAGTGAATGTTGCTGCAATCATCACAGCCCCCTCCCTCTCCTCTCATCTCATCTCATCACATCACATCTCCTTTGCTCTCTCTTGCTGATCATTCCAATGCCATCTCATCAACGGTGAGACTGCAATTAAAAAATATCCAGATAATACACTTTGGATCAATTGGTAAATTTGGACATTTTCCATGCGACTAAGAGCAACAAGAAAATATTATTATATATCTCTTAGTTTGCACAATTAAGAAAGTTGTTGTTGACGATGACGACGATGATGATGATGATGCTGCTGTAGTTGGAACTGGAGCTGATGATCAAGATGATGACGATGATGACAATTTATTTATTTATTATTATTATTATTTTTCGTTTATTTTCAAATATACGTATAATAAAGTTGATGATTGTTTTTGATTTATTTGTTTGTTGATTGAAATATTTAAAAAAATTGCAATAATTTAATTAATATTTTTTCAAGAGTAAGTTATTCAAACGTTCATCGTTGAATTGGTGATTTAATTTCACTAAGTTTAGACATGAATGAATCAAGACTTGATAATTCAGGATACAAATCATTTGACCATATATTTTTTTTGACATCTTGACTATTATTATTATTATTATTATTGTTATTATTGTTGTTACACTCGTTGTTGGTATTATTATTATTATTTTCATCATCACCATCGTAATCAGTATTTGAACGATTGCATCTTTCTTTATCGGCAATCAATTTTTTAAGGTGTTGCCACTTGTATAAACGATTAATTTGTTTAATGCGCAGCTCTTCTTGTGCTTGGGTTAAGGCATGACTCAATACAGCCTCAACTCGTATATTTCTGCGTCTACTGCACACATATTTCATCTTCTTTTTACGAACCAATGTTATCCAATTGTGAAGTCGAATGGCACTTCCTGGTGGATCAATATCAGCATCTCTTGGTCTCAATGTTGCACCCATTTTATTTTATTTTATATTTTTTCACTATGAAACTTGTTTTTTCGTTTTTGTTTTTTTTATTCAACAACAAATAAATTTTAAATTTTAATGCACACTATGTATTTATTAATTTGAGGTTATTCACGTGTTATATTTCTGATTGTGTTTTTTTTTTTTTAAATTTTTTATATAGGTAATATTAATATAAATATTTTTAAAAACAAAAACTTCACTTGAACAATAATATTATTTAATTTGATTTATTTTATGTTTAAATAAAAAACCAACCTGTAGCAAGCTCGTGTGTTAATCGACGTCAAAGGTGAGTTCCTCCGAATATCGATGCACAGTCTTCAAGACCAACCGAGCAAGATACAGTCTACACTCGACGAATAACAGCCCTGGAATGACGCACTCAACAATCAAGAGTGGGGTTAATAAAGCCTTCAGTGTGTATTACTACGCCTCATATCAACAAAATAGTTCATCAATTATTACACATTACAAGTCGAAATATTATGTTTTCACCAATTAATTTATATGAAAAAATTTAATAAATTTATAATTATTAATTTTAAATGGATAAATAATATTTAGATATTATTAAAATAACAAAAAATGAATATTTTCCAATATTTTCTAATGACTAAAGGTAGTAATGCGGTCAACCCCCTCTACCAACAGTCTCGTTTAATTTCTATGATTCTGGCAACTTCTGGCAATGGCTGACAATATATTCTCAATATTATTGAGCAATCCTTTGTACATACCTACAAATATGTACATGTGTGTATGTGTAATATCAATAATATTCAATAAATGACGTATTTTTAATAATGTTTTAATCATCCTTTCTTTGACTTGTGTCAAATTATATTTTTTATTTTGGAGCAGAAAAAAATGTAGCATTATACCTAAATGTATTCATTATATTTTACCATACGGGAACAAAATCAATAACATCGATAACAACAATACATATAATACATATAATGCTATTGAATTTAATTTCATGTATCATTATCACGGCCATTGTACATACATTATAATAATAAATAAAAACAAAATCGATAAAAGTTGCTGTTGAATGATAATTAAATTATACATATGTATTATGTATACCTATATATATTTTTAATTTTAATTCCAATTTTTTTTTCATAAGCTCCAAAATAGAATCAACTTCCGGCTGCAAGAAAATCTCTGTTATTATTTATTTTATAAAAAAAAATAGGTCATCTTTGTGTGTCTGTCACAGTCTGTCAATTATTATTATGTATATATCATCATAATATCATATTTGGCTGTCTCCTGTCTTTTTATGTAGGTACAAGTTGCTAAATTAAAGCAATAAATATATATTAAGGGCAATTAATATTTCATTTAATTAATGTATTTAATATTTATCAATATTTATGTACATATGTATATTTAGTTAAGAGTATCAGACTATCAGTCATCAAATCAACATGCTGATTATTATTTTTTTTATTATTATTATTCAATCGAGTTTTTAGATAATCGATTGTTATTTAAAACGATATATATATAGGTATATACATATTTATTTATTTATCTATTTCTTATATACATAATAATTGCATTTTTATTTATTGAAATATTTAAATTTTTAATTTTTTTACAATTATAGGTATATATTCATATATTTAGGTATATTTAATTTTTTCAAATAATAAAATTTAAATGAACGGCCATTAAATTACTCTATAGTTTCGTCGCTAGCTGTGAAGTTAGCACAGAGTCATTTTGGAGCAGCCAATAAAAAAAAAGTAAATAAAATACCAACCTGATCTGAAACAATCAAACAACTCGTCGGGGGGCAATATATGTACACGTCGGTCGGTCAATCACAATTCACAATCACAATCGTCAGCACCAATAAAACTATATAAAACACACCAAGTTTTGTACTTTTGTTGTGTTAGTATATATTTTTTTTGCTTTTGTCTATTATTATCATTATTATTATTTATCTCAAAACAACAAGTTAAATAATGTCATTATACCTAATTAAATGTTTGTGTTAAATATTAAAAAAAAAAAATTATTTGATTGTTAATTTGCATTGATATAAATAAAATGACCTTGACTATTGGTGATGGTGTAAATGATTGGTGCTAGACTGCTAGTAAATGATTAACATTTGACAATTAAAATAGAGGTATCAATCAATCAGTGAGTAAAATAGGTAAATTTATTATTTAAATAATCATTTCTTTTCATGTTTTTAAATGAATATAATTAGATATATTAAATGATACTGATTGTTGATTGATAGGTATATTAAATTATAGCTAATAGAAAATAATAATAAATAAATATCTTAGTGGTAATATCTCGAGCAGTTTTAAACAGTTTTAAAAGACGTAAAAATATATTTAATATATACAATTGAGTGTGTGTCAAGTGTCAATGTGTGTGGCATGGTGATTGGATGATATGCTGCTGATAACATTAAATGGATTCCGTTGTTTAATCATTTTAACTTGTCAATAGAAGGTAATAATCGTCAAATTTTTAACCTTTTTGACTCGGTATTAATACTAATCTCTTGAGACAGAGTTGATGATAACATATTTTCAAGTATTTAAAGAAAAAAAAAAATTAAATTCAATGACATGAGTTGTGTACTTGTATGTGTTACACTGTTACCACTTACCATACAGCTGATGAGTTTAGTGTGTACATATAGCCATTTTTAATATAATAATATGGCCTTGAATAAACATCCTGTGTATGTAATGTTTACATTTGGTTTTATTTTATTTTTTATTTCATTTTTCATGGAATATTAGGTATATTTTATATTTCAATTTTCAATCAATGACTCACTTTTTTTTATCACAAAAACTATTATTAGGAAATATTGTACCTATATTGTTTGATCAAGATGACTCATAGTCATAGATGATAAATTGATAACCACTTGTGAGTTGTGCCACACACTCAACTTGTTAAAAAGTTAAAAAAATAATACCTAATAATTTTTTTATTACAGAAAATGAATAAATGTTGCAGTTTTTTTATATAATAATAAAAATTGCCTTATATTTTTTAAAATAATAATAATAATAATAATAATGGGTTCCATAGCTCTTGAAGAATGTGAACTCATGCGAGATTCAAAATATCGAACGTAAGTTAATTATTAATTATTTATTATTTATTTACCTATTATTATTTTTAATTTTAATAATTTTTCAATAACAGATATGTTGCAGCTGTTGACAAAGCCTTGAAAAATTTTGAATACACAAGTGAATGGGCTGATTTAATATCAGCACTTGGTAAATTAAATAAAGTATTATTGTCAAATTTAAAATTTCCAGTAATACCTAGAAAAATAATAATATCAAAAAGATTAGCACAATGTATGCATCCAGCATTACCATCAGGTGTACATTTAAAAGCACTTGAAACATATGATGTTATATTTAAATGTATGGGAACAAATAGATTGAGTCATGAATTATTTATATACAGTGCTGGTTTATTTCCATTACTTGGTAATGCTGCAATGAATGTTAGACCATCATTATTAACTGTTTATGAAAATCATTTTGTACCACTTGGTGAACGTTTAACTCCTGGTTTAAGTGGTTTTTTAAGTGGTGTATTACCTGGTCTTGAAGAAGGTTCTGATCATTTTGATCGTACAAATTTATTACTTGAAAAAGTATGTGATGGTGTTGGACCTATTATGTTTTATGCATGTTTATGGGATTGTGTATCATCAAATCCATGTATACGTTTACCAGCATTATCATTTGTTTTAAGTCATTTTAATAAAAAGCTATTAATGAAAAAACAACTGTATATTATGGGTACAAATATTGATAATATGGTTATTGCATTGTGTCGTTGTATACAAGATACTTCAGCTCTTGTACAAAGAAGTGCACTTGATTTATTATTAGCTGGTTTTCCAATTCATGATAGTCAATTTGAACACAATGATATGATTAAATTATTAACATCAGCATTAGCTACAATATTGCGACGTGATATGAGTTTAAATCGTCGTTTATTTAATTGGTTACTTGGCAGTGAAGTTAATACATCAATATTAAAATCATCATCATCATCATCATCGTCAGCTAATGATTTACAACAACATAATGTTACTTTAAAAACAACAACAACAGCAACATATTTTGATACATATTCAAAAATTATGCTTATTGAAGCCATGAGAGAAACATTAAAAATTGTTTGTAATGAAAATCCACTTGATTTAAAACCATACAGAATATTAGTATCATTACTTGATAAATTAGATATTGGTCCAGTTATACTTGATGATATATTGTATGAAGTATTTCGTACATTTTACAATGCATGTTCACAAACAGAGGTACGTTGTTTAAAATCTCATGAAGTTGTTAAATCAGCAAATTTATTATTTTCAACATTACAACCATCCTATATATGGCTACATTGTAGTCAATTGTATAAAAATTCATGCAACATGAAAATAAATAATAATAATAATAATGATAATATTAAATTATTGGATAAAGTTGCAGCAGTTGGTAGTGGAATGCCAAATTTAATGGAAATTTGTATATTAGCTGAATTTTTACTTGATACAGTATCAGTTGATGCATTTATTGATACATCATCTGAACATTTACCAGATTTATTTCATGATATTATTAATACATTGTCATCAAAGTTAAATTTATTTACTCCAATGGAAATAACAAAAAGTCTTGATTTATGCAGTAAAATATTATCAAAAGTACAACCAATTATATCACCATCATCACAAACTATTATTACAAATAATAAAAATGATGAATCATCATTTCATCATAATCATCATAGAAATCATGTTGCAATTAATAATAATAATAATAATAATAATAATGTTAATTTAACAATAATTCCATTGGAAAAAAGTCAATCTGATAGTAAATTAAATAAACAAATTAAAATGATAAATACATTATCTGAAAGTCCAAGTTCAAGTCCAAGTCCTCGAAGACGAGCAAATTCTGGTGGTGCATCTAAAAAAAATGATAAAAAAACTAAAAAAAAATCAAGTAAAAGTGCATCAAAACTCAATGAATTGTGTGAAATTAGTGCTGATGATACAATATCATCATCAAGTAATAATAATAATAATGATGATGATGATGATGAATCATTAAAAGCAAAAAGTATTGATGATTCTGTTGTTAATTATGATGCAACATGTAATATTAAATTTGACATAAATAATTCAAATAATTCATCACCAATAAAAATAAATAATAATAGAACACCATCACCAGCTCAACAAGCACAACATTCAATGTTGGAAAATTGTTTGAGACAATATGAAAATTTTTATGTTAAATTAGTATCTGAAAGAATATTGGAAAATGAAAAAAGTATATCAGAAATGTTTGATGAATTAATAATATGTCCAAAAGAAAATTTAGATGAAAGAACAAAACAATTGGAAGAAATATTAAATTCAACATTAAAAAATAATAATAATTGTGATTGGACATGTAAAGTTGATTTGTCATTTGTTGATAAAAAAAAATATTCAACAAAAATAAAAAATCATAACAATCAACAACCATATAATTATTTTATAAATTCAATTAATCAAAATAATTGGGAAGGAGTATTAAAAATAGCATCAAGTTTATTAGTTGAATTATCAACATTTCCAACATATTGTCAATCTGGTGATGAATATTATAATATTGAAAATAATAATAATAATAATAATAAAAATGACAAATTATTATTATTACCAGATTGGTTACGTGTATTAACAGTATGTTCATGTTGGCTAGGTAAACAACCATCATTACAATTAATAAGTATATCAACATTACTTGATTTAATGGAATTATCAAGTGCTCACAATAATAATAATAATAATAATAATAACAACAACAACTCGTCATCGTGTCAATATCAAAATCAAAATATAGAACAAGGTATTATTACAACAGTTGTCATGATTCCACTTATGAAAAAATGGCATATAACATATTTATCACAATGTACAAATGTATATCAAACTTTGGCATATTCACTTTGGAATCATTTGGGTCAATTACCAGCTTATAAATATCGTTTAAAATGTGTTGAATTATTGCATGAACTTCATCATTCATTGTATTTATATTGTGATGCTGTTGAAGATATTATTGGTATGGCATTAACAACAACAAGTATTGAAATAAAAATTGATGCTTTTCATAGATTTTCAACACTTTGGCATCTTGGTCGTGAAATACAAACAAATCCACGTCTTCGTGGTTGTTCTAGAACATTTGATAAATCATTATTTAAAATGCTTGATAATCTTCAACTTGTTGATAATTCACCACTAAAAATTATTGCCCAATCTTGGTTATTACATTCACTTGTACGTGGTGATATATCACGTATTGTTGATCCAGTATTATCAATGCTTCTTGATCCATCAACTTGTCGTATGAGTGTACTTCATGTTAGTATACAACATAGTAATACTGTATTAACAAAACATGATAATAATATTGAAACAATAAAACATTTAAATAATAATAATAATAATGATAATAATGATAATGATGATGAAGATGATAGTGAGGGTACTGCTAAAATATATGCAATAAGTTCAGTTGATGGTAATGTTATTTATCATGTTAGTGATACAGCTGATGTTAATAATAATAATAATAATAATAATAATAACAAAAATAAAAATAAAAGAAAAAAAAAGAAATTAATTAATCCAGTTAAAGTTAAACGTATATTTGCTGTAACAACATTGGCCAATACACAAAAAGGCAATCAATATGTTACAGAAAAAAATCAATTTATGAAAGAACTTGAGGTACCATCAAGTATATCAGAAAATCGTAATATATCAGTATTTGTTAATCCATTATCAAATACAAATACAAATTCAAGTGATTCATTGACATTTGATGCTGTTGATACTAAAAATAATAGTAGTCTATCTGCTGAATTATTTAAAAATGCCATGAGATTTAAAAAACCTGATAATGATAAAGAAGGTGGTGGTGGTAGTTCAAGTGGTAGTTTTGATGAAAGTTTATTTGAATCAAATAATTCAATATCTGAATCAACAATAACCAACAAAGATTATGAAAATGATAATGATAATTATAATGATGATGATGATGATGATAATGATAAAAATAACAATAACGATGATGATGATGATGGTGATTATTTAAAAAAATCAAATAAAAAAAATTTAGAATCATCAATAGATTCAATATCAAATAGTGAAAATAAATCAATAATAAATAAATCACCATTATCAATATTAAAAAAAGAACCAATTGGAATAATAGCTGGTGGATCAAGAGAAGTTGCTGGTACTCTTTTAAAAGGTAAATATCATAGTACAAATGAATTTTCAAGTTATGATATTAATGAATCAATGATGGGTAATAATTATGATGATGGTATTGGTGTACCAAGTTGGACAATGGGTGATGAAGATTGTGATATAGATTTAAGTACAACAACTGCTGAAGAATATTTTGGTAATAAAAATGGTATGAGTATTGTTGAACAAGTTCTCAATGAAGTTGTTGATAAAGTACATGAAATGTGTCAATATATTGAACCAAAAAAAGAATCAAATAATAAAATACATGATACAAATAATACAAATAATAATAAAAATAAAAAAATAAAAAATTATAGTAGTGGTGGTGGTGGTGGTGTTGGTGTACATAATTTACACTCTCATATGTTACTTTATTGTGGTGTTTATGATTCAACAAGAACACTTTATGCATTGAGAACTTTAAAAAATGAATTAATAACAAATGCAAGAATGTTTTTATTTGCTGCAGCAACAACTGGTATTACAAGTGCAAGTAAAAATTCAACAATTTTAACATTATTAGCAAGACACAGAAAAAGTGTATTGGGAAGAAATTTTTATGGTGATGTTGCTAGTACAAAATTTATTGCAACATATCGTAGTAGTATGTATCTTGAGGTATTAATAACAATATGTTTATATTTAATGAGAAGTTATTATCCAAATTTGGGACAAATGAGATTAACACAAGAAGAAATATCTGGTAATAGACAAGTACAACTTGCCAGTGCTGAATTATTGACATTAATATTTTCTGAGCTAATAACAATTGTACGTGATTCTGGTAAAGGTTTTAGTTGTTACATTATGGATCTTTTAACTAAATGTATAGTACAAAAAATTGCACTTCACTGCCTAGTATCAAGTGTTTTAAATATGAAAAATTTACAAAATGATAATCATCATGTATTTACATTTACTGAAGAAATTATTTTATTTAATGATCCAATTATAGATGAAAATGATTTAAACAAATGTAAATATCGTGCAAGTATACATACCGAAGCATTTCAAATACAATTATTAAGATTAATATTGTCATTGATTATGTTGGAGCATCAGTGTGGATTACAAAATTCTGTTGGTACTGCTACTGCTGCTACTACCAATACTACTAGTAGTAATACTGTTGCTGTTGCTCTTTCTACAGATGACACAGTACCACCACCAACAATAACAACAACATCATCTTCATCATCACAAGCAACAACACCAACAGCAACAGCAGCAACAGCAGCAACAACAACTCAATCATCATCGTCATCTCGTAATAATAATAATTCAAATTCAAATCTTTTTGAAAATTCATTGGAATATATATCTGGCGCATCAATAACCCAACAGCCAATGTTTCTTGCAAGTATATTGAGTGCATTACAATTAAAACATTTAAGGCATCTTCATCAACACTGGACAAATTTGGTAACATCTAGTCTTCCATACATGGGAATATCTCTTACAAAAATTGTAACATCAGTT
The DNA here is from genome assembly GCF_014905175.1 of Aphidius gifuensis. Lineage (NCBI taxonomy): Eukaryota > Metazoa > Arthropoda > Insecta > Hymenoptera > Braconidae > Aphidius > Aphidius gifuensis. Next base: position 25,338,504 of record NC_057791.1, on the reverse strand, counting down.
ATTCATCAATTATGTTGTAATATTGAATATCTTGCAGCGTATTATGTCAATGAAAATGATATTTCTGTTGATAATAATACTGTTGATTGTTGTTTACCAGCTGATTATACTGTAACACATTTAGAGGCATTGACATTTCTTCTACAGTATTGTTTACTTGATAGTTCGCAACAAATGAGTTTGAATGGGGGTGGTGGTGGTGGTGGAGGATTTCAAAGTGGTATATCAAGTGTTAATCCAGGACAAATATTTAATAATCTTATTCATGTATTTACACCAACACCAACATTATCAACTGTTGAACTATTAGGAAAAGAAAAAGCATCATCATCGTCATCATCAGCAGTAGCAGCAGGTGCATCATCAGCAGGCACATCATTATCATCAACATCATCATCATCAACAACAACAACAATAATAATGAATGAACAACATTTACATGCAAAGCGTACAGCTCTTAGTCATTTACCAAGAATAATAGCATCATTAACAGCACTTTGGCAAGCTGTATTAGCAACAAAAAAAAATGATGAACAAGCAACATGTGTTGTTGGTAGTCCAAGAGTTGTAAAACATCAATTACTTGAATTATTATCACCAATATCATTTCATCATGGTGTTAATTTTTTAGCAGCAATTGCTGTTGCATGGCATGAAAGACGATCATCATCATCATCATCATCATCATTATTAAATATTAAAAAAGTATTACCAGATGTATCTGCTGATCAACAAGTTATGGTTAATCTTGTTGGTTCAATACGTGTTATACCAATTGATACACTTGTACAAACAGTTAATCAAGTTATTAAAACACCACCACAAACATATGGTGTTAAACAAGATTTTTCTTTGGAAGTATCAATACTTGAATTATTATATGTTTATATGCAATCAAATAGTACACAATCACTTGTTGAATCATGGCAATCATTAATTAGTTTATTAAAAGATGGTTTATCATTAACAGCACCAGCACAATTTTTATTAATTGCAATATTAAATGAATACATACAAAAATGTCCACCAATGCAAGAAAAAAAAGACATAAGAGATTTACAAGATATAACATCAAAACTTGTTGAATCATGTTCACAAATTGCTGGTGCTTGTTTAGAACAAACAACATGGCTAAGAAGAAATTTAGCTGTACGTGAAGATGCATTATTATCAAATGACATGGTTGAAAATAATAGTGGTGGTGGTGGTGATAATAATAGTATCATTAATAATAGTAGTAATAGTAGTAATAGTAGTGGTGGTGGTATGTATCTATCATCATCATCATCAACAACAACGACAACACCACCAAATTCAGTATACAGTGTACAAGCACAAGCAATACTTGCTGAAATATTAGCACCTTTACTTGATGTTAGTTATGGATCACAAGAAAAAGAACGTGTTGTAACATTATTAACAAATGTCATGTATAATGTAACACCATACTTGAAAAATCATACAACTAAAAATATATCATCATTTATAGCTTGTTCACATTTATTAAGTTCATTATCAAGTTATCAATATACAAGAAAATCATGGCGTAAAGATGTACTTGATTTATTACTTGATTCAGCATTTTTTCAAATGACACCAGCATGTTTACCATACTGGAGAACAATTATTGATAATCTCATGACACATGATACAACGACATTTAAAGATTTAATGACTCGTGTGTCAATTGCACAAAGCAGTGGAATTAGTATATTTTCATCAAAAGAACAAGAATATGAACAACGTGCACAATTATTAAAACGATTGGCATTTGTTATATTGTGCAGTGAAACTGATCAGTATCATAAACAAATGCCAGATATACAAGAACGTTTGGCTGATAGTTTAAGATTACCACAAGTTATTCCATCAATTCAAGCACAAGTATTTTTATGTTTTCGAGTGTTGCTTTTACGAATATCACCACAACATGCAACATCACTCTGGCCAGTTATTGTCAGTGAATTGGTTCAAGTTTTTTTACATATTGAACAAGAATTAACAAATGACAGTGAAGAATTCAGGTATTGTTATTATTTAATACTACACATAGTTGTCTGTTGTGCTTTTCTTCTATCATCTAATTGGCCTAACAAAAATGTCATGTACAAGCTAATAATAATTAATAAAAATAATAAATATGATAATTTATTTATTTTATAAACTAACAATCTTTAATGTTATTTTTGTCATGTTTTTTTTTTTTTTTTTTGGCTCTATTTTGGCATCGTGGGAATATATTAATATACATAACGATTAATATGCAACGATGAATTATATGATGTGATTGGTGGTGTTGGTTGGGACAATCAGACGTCAAAACAGGTAAATTTCATTTATATTATAAGAGAGCTTTTGTGTTTTTGTTGTTTTTTTTTTTTCGTTTTTTTGTATTTATAAATAAGTTGTAAATTTAATAATATTATTGTTATTATTATTATTAGCTCGCATATAAAATTATTGTCGGGACTGGATTCATCATGGGCTGTTAATGCAAATAATGGTCTACAAGCACATGGTCATCCTCATTGGCTCCAATTACAAGTTGCTGCTGCAAAATTAATTGATCTTGCACTATTATTACCAGCTCATAAATTACCACAATTTCAAATGTATGTATTTTATTATTATTATTGATATTATACCTAATATATACTTGATAATAATTTACATTTTATATGATTTTAGGTATCGATGGGCATTTGTGGGTAATTCAGTTGTTGGAAAATCTCATAAAAATAATATTTCTTCTGATTTTGTACCTCACATAACAAGAATAGCAAGACTTATGGATAACAAGGTAAAAATTATAATACAATTATTTATTTATTTATTTATTTATTTGATTATCACAATATTCTGGCTTTATACAAATTTTTTTTTGTTCATCATAAACATAATTTTCTTTGCATTGACATCCACTCTGACATGGTGTATAACAATCAACACTATTTATTGCATCACAAGTAAATTGACACAAACAATGAGTCCAACTTGATTTATCATCACAAATATTTGAATTTTCATTATTTGTATATTCAAGTTCATCATAATCATAACCCGGAATTCTATGTTTTGTATAACGATATATTTTTTTCATTATTTTTTCCGATGGTTTTTCATAAATATCAATTATTGACAATGTTTCAATTGATAAATCCTCAGGAATAATATAAAAATCATCTAATCGTTGTGACAATAAATTCTTGTTTATTTTATTATTGTTGTTGGTTATTTTTATTGATACGTCATCAAGATCAAAGTCATCATAATCTGAATCATCAGTGTAGTCTGTAAATATACCTATGTATATTAATTAAACTCAATTATTATAATAATTTATTATAATATTAATACCCACGTGAATATACAGCAGCAATAATAATAATATTATGTGATAATAACAGTAAAATATGATAAAATGAAACAGCAGCAGCAGCCATCATTCAGTCATCAAACTTTTTAAATACAACTGACTGTTGTTGTTGTCAATATTTATTAACTGTAAAATAATAATAATAATTATTGCACACGATTCACAACTAATTACTAGAACAAACAAAAGACTATATTGTCCTATACAAATATTTTTTTACACACAGTAAACTCAACTATTTTTTAAAAATAAAAACATCAAAGTATATCCCCGTGTTTTCATTTAGAATATACAATATACTTGGCATTTAGAGACCCGGAACATATATATTTATAATAATATATAATAATATAATAAGTAAGTATGTGGCGCATCATGTTTTATTTTTAAATTTAAGCCAATAACCCAATGTGTCGTGTTGTCGTAGTGATCGTCGTCTTTATAAATTTCGACAGCCAACAAAAATTATTTTATCTTTAAATAAATAAATAAAATACATTTTAATACTAATTTGTTTCTTTTTTCTCTGATATTTAATTAGTTTGGAGCTCTAACACCAACAGCTGTAAGACCTGGTGAATTAATTCTAACATCAAATAGAATTCGTTCACTTCATGATTTGCATCATTTCTTTTCAACTTTAAATAGTCGATCAAATGGTGTGCCACTGAATTTGACACAATTGGAAACTGTTATTGAGCAAGACTTTCTTGATACAATGCCTGTTGCACCAGCAAGATAATAGCAACTCAATAATCATTTACAACAACAACAACAACAACAACAACAACAAATCAAACGTGTTTTTGTATAATATTTATAAGTTTAGAATTACGATCGCTGGTTACGATTGTTTATTGTTACTTTTTCTTTTCCAATACAGTGCCATTTATGTTTTTTTTTTTTTTTATTGGTGCATTATTATTTTACTTAAAATATATAGACGCTGGTGTACCATAATAATACTATACCTAATAATCTGATCATCGATATCGAAACGAGAATTTTAAATTTTTGTAAATCCATTTTTCTTATATATAAAAATTAAAACGCATATTAATTTCCAATAAACACTGAAAAATATTATTAAATAATTTAATTTAATTTAATTAAACAAGTATTGACAAATAATTTTGTTGCGAGCAAATTAATGACAACTTGTTTATTCAAATTAACTTGGTTGTGAATAAAATAATAATATTCGACAATAACAAATAATAAAATTTGTAATTATTATTATTATTATTATTATCATCACATACAATAATTATTAGTATTAGTATTGGCACTTAAATATTATTATATATTGTATAGATTTATTTTTATTTTTTCTCTTTCATTAAAGGATAATGTATCAAGTTTTTATAAATTAAATTATATTAAAATAAGTCTAAATACTTATACAAAAGAAAATATTATTAAATATTGTATATCATTTATTATAAGTTATTAAAAATAATCAGCAATCACTTTTTTTGTTTTAATTTTTATTATTTAAGGAAATATTATTATTAACATATTGTATATGTATGTATATTTTTGGGCAAATAATAAGGTGATTTTTAAAATAATTTTCATTTGTTGTTTTATTAGTGGAAATAAACCAGCTAAAGTGACATTTGAGCTCTTGGCACGTTTGTTGAACGTCCATACACCAAATCTTTAATCTAGCCAGTAATATGGACCAATATGATATTCACGAATTTTACCAATCTGCAATATAAATTTAAAATCAAAATAAATATATATATTTCAATTTTAAATATAAATAAAATAACAGTTGTGTGTTATGATGATGTTATGTTTGAAAACAGATTTCTTATATTTTACTTGATAAAAATTGTATACTATCTACTTGGGCAATTGAATCAAAATATACTATATATTTTTTTTATTTTTCTTTATCTTCAATAATATATATTTTAAAATACGGTGATTCATATTGTTTTACATCAGGTATTAATGAATTAATGATAATATTGAAACATTTTTTTCGTATCCTTTCATCACTTCATTATTATTATTTTGTTGTTCATTATTTTGATCTTCAATATCACCCTTACAATTGTCGATTGGTGGTGGTGGTGTTCCAGTTTTCTTAAGTTTTAACCTATAACTCATAATAGCAGATATTTTGGAATATATTTCTTTATCAATATCGTTTGGTATATTTCTTGTTTTTATATCATCAACAGTCATTTTTGTTTTTTTTGTTAATTCAAGTAATCTGCGACTTTCTAAACGTTCAGCCTCACGATCAATAACAATTTCATCAATTGGTGCTGGTGTTGGACGTTGAGTAATTATTGAAGATAACTTTTGCTTATCTGATTCTGAAAGTACTCCATTTTTAGTATTATTCTTCATTTGTTTACTCTTCCTTTTGTATTCAGAAATATTACGTTTCAAGGCACATAAAGTCAATACTTTTATTTTTGTATTATTGAGCTGTACGCTAGCAATACCATCTTTACGTGTTATCCTTGATAGTCCAAGTGATTCATCAACAACATCGTCAATTGGTGCAGATGTTGAACCTTGAGCAATTGCTGAACGTCGACGTCCCATTTTACTTTATATTGGAATTTTCTATTATCTAAAAAATAATTTTACTATTAGTACATATACCCATAAATAATTTATGTTGTCAAATTTAATACCTGTTTGATGGTTATGTTTATTAGCAATTTGTAATTGATGAATAATTGTCTGTTATTTTTTCTAAATCACTTTTTAAATGTATTTTAAAAACTTATTTTAGTGCTCTTTAACAACACTAAATACAGATGTTATTATTTGTCTTGTTGTTAATTGCCTTGAAGTATATTTATCAAGTTCAATTATTGATATTTTTATAATTAATTATTCAATGTTTTTGTCGACCTTGTTGTTGCAAAATAAAAACACGTGTCAACCATGTGTGTGTGTCATCCATCTTTAATGCGCCATGTTTTTTTTTTTGGCGCTATAATTCAAAATAAAAAAATTAATAAACGTTAAACAACATATAATATTTATTACAAGTATAAATTTATTTATTTATTCATGTACATGACATTGGAAATATAATAATAATAATAAATATTAGCTTGCAGTAAATTTACAAACAACTGGAAGCATTATTATTATTTTTTTTTTTTCTTAAATACATTTTGTCTACAATCTCTTTTAAATGGCAATAAATAATTTATGTTTTTTTTTTATTATCCACCAAATAAGGAAGCAACACAAAAAACATTATTCATCTCGGATAACGGGTTTTATTAAATTTTGTAAATCATCAAAACCACATGTTTCTAACAATATATTTTCTTTTTTCCATTCTAGATAGTTTGACTCGTTTTCATGAATTCCTGATGATGTTGTAAATTTTTTTTCAATGTTATCAATAGTTGACTTTGAAAATTCAATAATTATTGGTTTTTTATCATTTAAATCATCAAGTATTTCTTCTGATGGTGTTTCAGAATTACTGTCATTTGTTGGTAATTTTTTTGGTAATAGTTTTTTTTTCTTTTTCATTATGTCAGTTGGTTTTTTGACATCTTTGAGATAATTTTTGACTTTATCAATGCATTTATCAACACATAATTTGTTGTAAATCCCATTAACGCAAAAAAAGTAATTTGAAATATCAAAATTTGGACCCCATGCTTCAAGAGGTACTATTTTGATATAACGAATTGGAAAATATATATCATCACAGCCAATTGTGTGTTTTAATTCAAATGATTCTCCTGCATAATCATTTTTTAATGTAGATTCCAATAATTTTGTCCATTGATCATATTCCAATGCTCCATATATTATAAATTTTTTCATTAAACATACATTTTTATTTGGACATTTACCAAATATTATTGACTTGACTATTGATGGATAATCAAGTTTCAATACAATATACTGCAACAAAATAAGCAAAACATAAATAAATATATAAAAATGAAAATAAATAAAAAAATTGTTAACAAAATACCTGTGGATGATTATCATTTTCTGATGACCAACGTGATGACTGATCCAATGGTTTATCAACCAAATCATTTCTGTTTTAAATATAAAAATTTTCATAATATTATTCAAGCACATAAGTATATTATTTATAATACATGATGAAAAATGATGAAAAATGAAATTAAATATACTTACTCTGCAGGTAAACAAGGTGATGAATCACTTGAACGTATGGTCATTTTATAACCCAATGTACAATGACAATCAGACATATCATCAACAGACGCCATATTATGCAATTTTCGTACTACCTTTTTAATAATGTTTTTATTTATTTATTGTAGCTGTTTGCACTATTTTATTTTATCAATAATGACTATTGTACCAATTGTGCTTAAATGTGCTTAAATTTGTGAAATGAATATTGAATATATGACGAGGCTGGCATTGACATTTGACCAGGTTAGGTTTTTTGGTTCGGTTTGTCAAAGTGTCAATGATGAAAAAAATTAAAATATTTTCGTAATCAATCAACAAATAGCAGCAATAAAATATTTTTTTTTCTATCCTTTTCTAATTTATGATTTTAATTCGATTTGTATCACAGTCGACTTGCTGTCAGGTGTGAGGTGTCAAACTGTCAACACATGAACCACATGGATCTGTTTTATAATAATGATAATAAAACTGGCGCGAGAGAGAGAGAGAGAAAAAAATATATATATATCATGGAGGCCTATGCTTTAACATAGGAGATTACCCTCCTTATACACCTCCATGATATATATATAAACAAAATAATCTGATTGGCTGGAGAATGAAGATGGCCAATATTCATTTGAAATTTTCAAAAAGATCTGTACAAAGTATATTTTATTATAATAATAATTATTTTACGTTTTGTTATCGTCGTTAATACTTTGATTAATCATTTTAGTTTGTGTATTTAGCTTTCTGCGTGTATAACCAGTTGGGTAAATACAGGTAAATAAAAGGAATTATTATTATTATTACCTATGAGTACAAGAATATACATAAATATTTTTAAATTTGAATTCATAATATTCTTTACTATTATTATTATTATATTTTTTGTCGTGAAAATGTAAATCGTCCAAAGACCAAAATTTTTCATGAGTATCCATCATAAAGTCAGACGTATTTTTTTTTTTTTTATTTACATTTTTTTGTTTGTTTTTTTTTTTTTTCTCTTAGATAAATGTAGATAAATTCAGATATGTATGTATGTAAGTTGCAGTTTGCACGCAATACGTGCATAATAAATAATTGCGTATTTATTTTTTAAAATATTATTTTTCTTGTCCAAATTTTAACAAATCTATGGTGAATAATAATAATAATTGGAAATTTATGTTTGTTGGAAAAGTAAAACACTTGTAAGTCAAAAAAAAAAAATAAACAATTATATCAGTATAATTATATAATTAATTGTTATAACAATGGTTTATAATATTTACAGTGAAAATAATTGTCAAAGCTAATTGATGCATCATCATCATCATCATCATTGTTTATGTAAAAATGTCATTATTTGCAAAAAATGATGAACGATGCAGTTATAATGAGAGTGCAGGAATTACTACTACTCTTGGAATTGATGAGGCATGTATCAGTATAATAAATAAATACAATTGGCCAATATCACTGTATTCAAAATTTGATAATTGTCATCAGTGTGATTTTATACCATGGACAAATATCAGTAAAAATAGCAACACAATACTTGTCTTGTCAACAAAATATTTACAAAATTTAAACTACAAAGTACTTGATGTTGATGACAATGATGGCATTAATAACAACAGCTCATGTCAAACAGTAACATATAATTTTATTGATCATGGTCATTATGGTTGGAATTTAACAATGGATAATAATTGTTCACAAATAATATATGAAATAGTACAACCAAATAATCCATATTTTCCAATTTTTTTGGCTTTGTTTGTATTATTAACAGCATCAATTATATTCACATCAACAAGCTTTGTACTAAATACTTTAAAAAATATAAAAAAGTTGAAAAGAAATGATGAATTAATGGAAAATGATAATGATGATAATAATTTATTGACACAAGCATCAACATCAACAGCAATAATACAAACATCATCATCATTATCTTTATCATCATCATCGTCATCATCATTATCAAGAACAGATACAAGGACAGGTGTTGCAGCAACAACAACAGCATCAAAAATAACATCAATTAAAATAACAAAATCATCAACAAGACTACAATCAATTGATGCATTTCGTGGTATATCAATATTACTTATGATATTTGTTAACAATGGTGGTGGTAAATATGTTATATTTAATCATTCACCATGGTATGGCCTGACAATTGCTGATTTGGTATTACCATGGTTTTTATGGATAATGGGAATGACAATGGTATTATCATTACGTTCACAATTGAGATTATCAATATCACCAATGAGAATTATTTATAAAGGTTTTAAACGTTCATTGATATTAATAATACTTGGTATTATTGTTAATAGTTTAACAGCAAATCAATCAAATAAACATTCAGAAAGACGCCTTGAAAATTTAAGATTTTTTGGTGTATTACAGCTATGTGGAATAACAAATTTTATATCATTATTAATTGAAATGATTGGCATTAAGATTATTCGTAATTTTCAATATAGAAATAGACTATCATACTTACAAGATATACTTGATGCATGGAAACAATGGTTAATTGTCGTAATAATTATTTCAATAAATTTAACAATACAATATTTATTAATTGTACCAGGTTGTCCAAGTGGTTATTTTGGACCAGGTGGTTATGATAATCATAGTCAATTGATAAATTGTACTGGTGGTGCTGTTGGTTATATTGATAGAAAATTATTATCAAGTCATATTTATAATAAAACAAATAATATTATTTATGGTAAAATTAATAATTATGATCCAGAGGGCTTGATGAATATATTATCATCAATTTTAACTGTACAATTTGGTATACATGCTGGACGTATATTATTTTGTTATTATTTGAATAATATATCAAAAATATTCAGATGGTTTATGTGGTCAATTATTTGTATTATTATTTGTTTGCTATTGTGCAATGGTGATATTTATAATCCAACTGGTATTATACCAATAAGTAAAAATCTAATGACACTGTCATTTATATTGTTAACTTGTAGTTTGGCATTTTTATTATTTTTAATAATATATTATTTGATTGATCATCGTCGTGTATGGAATGGTGCACCATTTATATATTCTGGTAGAAATTCAATATTTATTTATATGGCACATTATTTAACAATGAATTGTTTTCCATGGTCATGGCAAATTTCACCACCATTATCACATGCCAATGTTCTTGCTATGAATATTTGGACAACAATGCTATGGTCAATTGTTGCATATTACATGAATAAAAAAGACATAATAATAACTGTTTAAATTTTTATTATTAATTAATAATTAATGAATAATATTTTTTTATAAATTGTTATTTACTATATGTATAAATAATAAATAAGAAATAAAATTGTCATTTTTATTATTGTCAACTATTGTTTTTTTTTTTTGTTTTTCATATTGATTAATTATATAATCATTAAATGATTATACATCATATAATTACTATTATTATTATACAATGATGATGGTGATGATGATGAAGCAAAACAATTGCATACTAATATTGCAACAAATGAAAATAATATAATTGCTATTATCCATAGATATCCTTTGAGTTTTGGAAATCTTGATGGTAACCATAATATTGTAAAATCCACAGATTTATCTCTTGTATCTAAAAAATAATATTATCATAAATAATCAAGATAATAATTATGAATATATGCATATTATAATTTATAAGTACATACCTATGTATGCTAATCCATAGCCCATATTATCAATTGATCCCATTCTATATGAACATGATGGAATTTGAATTTCATGAATATCACCCATGTCAAATCTCAATTGATATATTGAATTATCATGAGTTTTAAATATACGACTTTTACCAAATTGATCAATTGTCGTATCAATAATTAAATGCATTGCTTTATGTTCATGAGCAGTAAATATTATTTGAGGTGATAATTCTTTAATTACCTAATTATTATAAATTATTTGATTATTTTATTTTATATACCTAATGATAAAAATAAATCTATATATATTATATATACTTGCATTTTTAACAAAATATCCAGGATTAAATAATAATGGTACATGACTAAGAACAACATTTGTCACATTTTGTTCAGCATAATCATTGAGAAAAGCATCTTTTGGTGCATTTGGCATATAATTTATTAATCTATTGACCTGTTTTTTCATTAATATAATAATTAATATTAGCTTAATTAATGAAACTAATGAAATATATTACCTTGAAAAATATAACATTGTCATGAATAATAGTGTCTGGTTGAGAATAAGTAAATTTAAATCTATCATGAATACGTGATGAAACTGAATCCTCTTCTCCACCAATGTCATTGTCACCTGGTAAATATATTTTCTAAATAAAAATAAAATCATTAGTAATAAATAATAATAATAATATTATTTAGTATTGTATTTGAAATAAGCACCATTATGTGATCTGGAGTATAAAATATATTGTCAAAACGATTTTTATATCGTACAAATTGTTGAGTTGTTGCAATGTGTCCCTCATCCATAATATCACCAAGAAATATTATCACATGTGGCTCAGAGTGTTTTAATGCTCTTGCAAATGTTTTTGCCAAATATCTACAATTGAAATTTATTTATATTATTATTATTATTAATTAAAGAAAATAATGAAACAAGGAAAATTACCTATCACTATCCCATATTGCAAATGATGCACCAATATAATTTTCATTATATTCACCAAGTATCTGTGGATCTGCAACGAGTAATACTCTGACACATTCTGTGCATTTTTTAAAATTCCAAGTAGAACTATTTATTTCATAAACTAGATATTCATTATAAATTATTGTTAATCCAAGTATCATTGATACAACAATAAATTTATGCTTTGACCTATTAATTAACATAATATATATTATAATTAAAATTAAATCATTCAAAAAAACATTTATTATTTTTTATACACTTACTTGTTTCTTCCAATCATTTTAATAAAATTAAATATTGTTACATAACATTATTTGTATTTTATATATTTTTTTTTTTTTTTTTTAAACTTTTAAATATATACCTATACCTTATATATTTATTTATTTATAATCAATGACTAGAGCATAAAAATTCATTTTAAAGTAATTAGGTATAAAAGAAAAAATTACATTCTCTTTCGAAACAACTCATCGAAATTTTATTATTATTATTTCATCTAATTATTCGAGATATATATATAGGTACATACATGTCATTTAATGGTGTATTCACCATACATATTATTATGTTTCATGATAATAATAATGATTTAATAATTTATGTATAATTAATTTATAATTTTGAAAAAAAAACCAAGTAAATTATCATTTTCAGGTAAAAAAAAAGATTCAAATGTTTATCATAATTGAGAGATAAGTATATGTACATAGACGCACACACACACTTTTGTGAGTTTTGACGTAATCAATAATCATAATCATTAATCATAATATTTTCTAGGGAATTGTATATTCCAAGTGTTTCAAGCTTGCAACACTAGAATGTACTAAAAGAAAAAAAAAAAAAAACAACAACAAAAAAATTGCGCAGTATAGTAAAAAAAAAAAAAAAAAAACAATTGCAAAAATATAACCTGACTTGTTAGCAAATAAATATTGATAAATATTTACAATAATAATCTGCAAATTGTATCAATAATATTTAAAATTATAAATGTGTATATTTGGATAAAATTATAATTGAAATTGTATTGATTTAACAACACAGTCAAATATTAATGTGTGTGTGATTTAATATTTTATTTTTTATTATCAACAACAACAACAACAACAACAATAACGCATGTACAATTTAAATTTCAATTGTTTTTAATTTTATCATATATTCAGTGAATAATCAACTATTATTTGCATAATTTTATGTCAAAATAATATAAAAAATATAAACAACTACCTACATTGATTATAATTATATAATACTTGTTGTTATGAATAAAAATAAATAACAAACAATGCCAGGTAAAAAAAATAATTGAAAAAAAAAAAAATACATTTAGCATTAATTGATAAATAATATAGAATTAAATAAAAAACAATATGAATTCAATAAATACTAGTGATATAAATTATCATCATTTATCCAATGATAATTGTGATGATGATGATGGTGATGGTGGTGATGATGACGAAGATGAGGATGATGATGGATATTTGGATAAACAAAATAATAATTTGTCAATTATTAATAAAAAATTACATTTAAATTATGATGATTCAATTCTTGATGATTTGGATAATGAAAAATTGCTCAATACTTGCAATGAAAAAGATGAATATTTATTGTCGGAATTTCAATTGGATCAATTGGATCAATTGGATGATTCTGATATGGAATTATCTGCAGCTGTTAATGATATGGTTGTTGCCGGTGAATTATTACCATCAACAACTTGTCAACCAATACATGATGATGATGATGTATTGTCAAATATACAAATACATAATAATAATAATAATAGTATATTTAATAATTTTACTGATGATTCATTAAATCATTATGATGAATTTGATGTTAATAATAAACAACAACAACAACAACTATTATCATCATTATCAATAATTCAAGATAGAAATGATGATGATGATGATGATTATAATAAAACTAAAAATAAACAATCAAAAATTTTAATAAATAATAATAATAATAATAAAGAATTAAATGATGATATAATGGCAGTTGTTGCAATATCAACTGATAAAATATCAAATATGACACAAATTGTTATAAATACTGGAAAAGAAGAACAAATATATCAAGGTAAAACATCTGAATTAATGGAAGCAACTGGTTATTATAAAAAAACATCATCATCATCATCATCATCATCATCAACAACATCAACATCATCAGGATCAAGCTGTTTATCACAATCGAAAAAAAAAAAAATTGATTATCGAAATGAAAATAATGATAATAATAATATTAATATTAATAATCAAGAAATAAAAATAAATAAAGCACTTGAAGAACTAGGATATACTGAAGATAATTTACAACAACAATTTAATAAAAATAATATTTTTGGATCAAATAAAAATACAAACACATGGATGTGTCCAAGAATTGATTGTAATCGTGAATTTAATCGTATATGGACATTAAAAAGTCATTTACTTGCTCATCATGGAATACGTCCATTCAAGGTATAAATATTTTTTATATTATTATTTATTGGTATATTTAATAAATTTAATAAATTTAATAAATTTTAAAAATTTAAATTTTTACAGTGTGATTATGATGGTTGCAGTTGGGCATTTTATTCTGATTTTAAATTAAAACGTCACAAAGAAACTCATTTAAAAAAAAAAGATTTTGCATGTAAAGCTGATGGTTGTAATAGACGTTTTACAACAATATATAATTTATATACACATGAAAAACTTCATGAAAGACCAAATCATATATCATGCAATGTATCAACTTGCAATGAAATGTTTCAAACAAAACGTGCACTTGAATTACATATGAAAACACATGATGGTATATATGCACCATTTATTTGTACATATAATAATTGTAATAAACGTTATTACACAAGTAATGCATTAACATCACATCAAAGATGTCATAATTATAAAGAATCAGATGTTAAATGTAATTGGCCTGGTTGTAATAAAGTATTTGATATACCATGTAGATTAAAAGCACATTTACGTACACATACTGGTACAAAACCATACACGTGTATTTATCCTGGTTGTCAATGGGCATTTACATCATCAAGTAAACTCAAAAGACATGAAAAAAAACATACAAATGAACGTAAATTTATATGTGATGTTGATGGTTGTGCTAAAGCATTTATGAGATCTGAACATTTAAGAGAACACAAATTAACACACAAAGATGGAAGATATTTTCAATGTACAAATAATTCTTGTGATGCAACATTTTCAGCTAAAAGTAGTCTATATGTACACATGAAAAAACATCACAACAACAACAACAACAACAACAATTGTTATTGTAATAATGAAAAAAATATACAAACAAATGACAATCATTTGTGCAATCATCATTTAAATAATAATGCTAATGTTGTGAAAATATCATCATCATCATCATCATTAAATTCATTTGACAATGTTAGTAATGTTGATAATGTTGGTAATGTTGGTAATGATGATGTTTGTCATTCATCAATTAAACGTAAATATGAAGGCTGTGCAAGAACAAATCTTACGTCTTTGGATGTTTGGAAATTGAAAAAAAAAATAACAACAACTTTAAATACAATTGGTCCATTGGATGATGTTGATCTTGGAAGCAGTGCCAGTGATGATGGTAATTTAAATGAATCAGCATTATTATTATTATCTCAAGAATTACCAAGTTCAATGTATTATGTTCAGGAGCTAATTAATGGTACTAATGAATCTCAAATTTTGTATCTTGATTCATCATCAACATCAGAGACAACAATACTTGATTAAAACAACAAGGTATTTTTTTTTTCTTTTTTAAAATAATTTTTAATAACAATAATAATAATATTTATAATGATAATACTATGATTCCATTTATATTATATATATTCAAACAAATATATATGTTACAGTCATATAATCGAATGTGTTTTTCTTTTTTAATTATAAATAATATAATATAAAGATAGGTATGCCTAATATAATAAGTTTTATACAGAAAAAAAAAAAAAAAAACAATGATTAAACAATTTCAATACTATGAAATTTTTCCATGTCATTATTATGATAATTAATTGGTAATTCGTGATTTTTGTTATTTTCACAATAAGAGTATAAACGTTCTTTGATTATTGTCAGATAACATAATAAACAGTGTACAATTATCAAACAAATAATAGCACCACCTGTTAGTAATATTGTTTTAATGGGCTTGTTCCAATCCATTGCATCATAAATACAATGTTTACCTCGTTTATCAGTACCACCAGCAATAAAATATATTATTGTAAATATAATATATATTAAAATAATTGATATAGACCACCAAAAATGACGATATTTCAATGGTACATTTGTCACAATAAAATCACAAATAATTAATATACTATTACATACATGTATCATAATATTTAATGGATCAATTGAATGATATTTTGGATTATAAACAAGTATCCAATATGATGCTGTAACACCAATTGCAAGTGTCAATGTTACAGTATAAAAAAACCAATATAATTTTACAATTTTATCATATTTTAAATTATGATGATGATGATGATCAGCTGTTGCTGTTGCTGGTGCTGTTGGTGTTGATGATGATTTTTGTTTTTGTAAATTCCATCTTTTTTTAACAATAATAAATCCAAGTATTGATTGTACAAAGCCAAATGTTAAATCCCAATTTGTTAAATAAATTGGCCATAAATAATTATGTCCATGTGGTTTAAAACTTCCAATTTCAAACATTGAACATAATATTATTATTGTCCATAATAAAAGTATAATAACACGATAATTAATATATCCTAATGAAATATTATTTTGATATCTTGGCTCAGTAAATTGTTTGGCATTAGTAAATGAGTACAAATGACTTTTTGTTCGAGGCCAAGAAGCAATATCACGACATAATTTTCTACACCAAATATTCTTAACCATTGTTCGTCGATCTAAAAAAAAACAATATAAACAAAAAAATATTATTCAAACAGCTACATAACAACAACCAATAAATAAACAAATTAATGCGAAATAATAAAACATACATGCTATTTTGTAAATACATGGAATCATATTTTTTTAAATATAATTATTTATTTATCCATTTGATTTTATCTAATTTAATTAACAATTTATTACTCATATCAAAACATTGACACTTCTAAACGAGCTAACCACAAATAAAAATAAATAAACATGATTCACATGAACACTACATGTGTATTGTGTATGTATGTGTGTGATTAAATACGTGATGCAACGTGATGATTTCTTTTTCCTCTTTCTCTGCTCCTTTCAAATATATATACATACCGCAAATGCCTTTCTAATGAGATGATGAGATGAAGGTGTAAAAAATAAGAGAGCCGAATAGGTGACACGTGTACTACCTTTTGTAAACCTAGACCAGCCTAGACTGTCTCTAGTCTATCTATAATCTAATTTACTAATAAAAATAATAATAATAGACCGCGTAATTATATTATATATAGATACAAAAATAATCAATAGATATATATAGTTTCTATAATTCTATCTATATGCATGTTAATATATTATATACTCTATTTTTTCATTTATTAATTTTTAAATAAAAAAAAATATATACAATTATAAGGCCAAATTGCTTGTACAGTATGTCTCGTGTCATTCAATAATAATTTATTTAATTATAAATTAATTGAATGCAATTTAGACTTTTATCTGACAAGACAATGAGTGATTGACCTTATATAATTCAATTATTTTTATTGCGTATTATAAGCTGGCTAGCTGTTTTTTGATAACTTATTTTTTTAAAAGGATATACATATAAATTATGTAATACAATTAAATTACCTGTTGTTTAATTATTAATATATAAATTAATTATATGTATAGTATTAATTAGTAATTACTATATTAGCTGTAAGCCGGGAGAGTAGAGTCAGGTTGTACTCTCGGCTGTCAATAATAAACTGAAGCATGATGACTGCTTTATAGTTATTAGTTGTAATATAATAAAAGTATATAAATTGGTGTATCATATAGACATTATTAGCAGGCATCCCTTTCTTTGTCTTGTGAATTATATAAATTTAAAATGATTATTTTTATTATATTTATTTGTGTATACATTTTATAATTATTATTAGCTGGATCTTTTAAGAATTACTGAAATTGATTTTATATTAAATTATATATAGGTATCATCATGTTAAATTTCAGATCAATGAACCAGGTGCAAATTATCGATAAATCCCGGTCAATTTAAACGTAAAATTTATTTTTGTTGTCAATACAATTTTTAAAATAATTATTTTGTACTATTTTCGAAAGGATTGAAAAAAAAGAAAAAAAAACACCAATAAAATATACGTATATATATAGAGAGAGAATTATTTGATGATTTTAAAAATAACACAGAGTCGTTGTTGGAGAGAATTTATACATAGACATAGTGTGGGGACGAAAAATTTATACTCATACTAAATACGTGCACCCAAAAATAATCAAAATGTGTATTAGTTTTAACTTTAATCTGTTAAAAGTTGAAATGTTCTAGTAGTACAATTTTTTTTTCTTGTAAATAATATTTAAATTATTATTATTATTATTATAATGAAAATTTATCAATTAATTATTATTGCGACAAGTGCCGGTGTTTGTCTTGCTCGTGATGCACAAATGCAAGTATCTTTATTTTATTATTATGTATTTTTTAAATTTTAACACTACTATTTTTTTAACGTAAATAATAATAATAATAATGATTATAGTGTTGATAATTGGGCAACTAGTCTTGGATCAGAATTATGGGATTTAGCAAATGCAGTTGCAAGACCAGATGAACTTAAAACTGTAAGTATATAAAGTTATTTTTTTTATAATTAATAATAATAATAATAATAAATATTGCAGAAATATAAAAATATGAATGCAAGAGTTGAAGATAAATCTGGTACAGAACTTATTGAAATAATAAGTGAGAGTGTTGGTAGAATGTTACGACGTAAAATGGATGCAGTACGTTGTATATTAAAAGTTGCTGAGGATGCAGCTGAAAAATGGGATTTAAATGATGACAATGATAATAATGTAAAAAATAATAATATAAATAATTTAACATATGTATCGAGTAAATATAGTCCAGTTGTTGATAAAAATGGTCAAATTAAAATACAACCAAAAATACCAGAAAAAATGAAATCAAATGCACATATTTACAGGCAAGTATTTAATTTAATTTAATTTTTTTTTAATATATAAATATAAATTTATTATTACAGAAATATGACACTTAATGAAGATTCACATTTTTATAATATACCAGTTAATACAAATTATTCATCAGTTCATATACCAACAAATGTTTATGATCTTTTACCGCCAGTTGTTGAGGCAATAAGTTGGTCTGAACAACTTGATCAAGTATTTCGTCAAAATTATCAATCTGATCCAGCATTATCATGGCAATATTTTGGTTCAACAACAGGAATGTTACGTCAATATCCAGCAATGAAATGGCAAAATAATATTGGTCCTGATGGTAATGATGTTGCTGATCTTTATGATTGTAGAATACGTAGTTGGTTTATTGAAGCAGCAACATGCAGCAAAGACATGGTAATTTTAGTTGATTCAAGTGGAAGTATGGAGGGTATGGGATATACAATTGGCAAGTATTTATTATTATAATTATAATTACATGTTCTATATAACTTTTATTTGTTTTTTTTTTTTTCCATTAGCAAAAGCTGTCGTTTCATCTATACTTGATACATTATCAAATAATGATTATGTTACAATATTGGAATATAAAAATACAACTCAAGATATTGTACCATGTTTCAAAGATAAACTTGTACAAGCAACACCTGAAAATATTAATACATTTAAAGAATCAATGAGTTCTTTAAATCCCCTAGAAGTTGCTAATCTTACTGATGCATTTATAAGTGCATTTACAATACTTGAAACATATAGGATATCACGTGGTTGTGGTCCATCAACACCATGTAATCAATTAATAATGCTTGTAACTGATGGTGTTGCATCAAATATATCACAAGTATTTTATGAATGGAATAGAGATTATTCAAATATTAATTTACCAGTACGTGTATTTACATATTTACTTGGTAAAGAAGTTACAAATGTACGTGAAATACAATTAATGGCATGTGAAAATCGTGGATATTATACACATGTACATACACAAGAAGAAGCACAAGAACAAGTACTTAAATATATACCAGTTGTTGCAAGACCCTTGGTATTACAACAAAATCAACATCCAGTTGCTTGGACACATGCATACACTGATACATCAGTAAGTTTATTTTATTATTATTATTATTATTATTATTTTTGTATTTAAATTTCAACAAGAGTAAATTGTTATGATGATGATGAAAAAAAAAAAAAAAAACGTAAATAAAATGTAATTAGAATCCGGCACTTGCCCCGTGGCTTTGGCTGGTAATGAATCATCAAGACCAAAAATCACGTCTCGACAAGCATCTTGAAGCATTAGGAGAGGGTGTACGAATTAACGACGATGCAATCTACATTAAACAGGTTGACATTTCAAATTCCCCCCTGATGAAATTATACCCTTGTTTTTGTTGTTGTTGTTGTTGTTGTTGTTGTTTTTTATATACACACTACACACATATACATTACAACATGTATTTTTATTTATTTAAACATACATATTTGCATGTGTGCCTAATTATTTATAATATTATTAATAATAAAATTAATTGACATATTTTTTTTTTTCAATTTTTAAAATTTAGATAAAACGAGGAGAAAATGGTAGATTTGATCCATCAGAATATAATTTGGTATCACGTCAAGAATATCAGCTATTAACATCAGTTAGTATACCAGCATTTGATAGAAAAGTTAATAAAAATAATATAACAAGACGTGCAAATTTATTGGGTGTTGCTGGTACTGATGTTCCAATACGTGATATTGAAAAATTAACATTACCATATAAATTGGGTATAAATGGTTATGCATTTATTGTATCAAATAATGGATATGTTATATTACATCCAGATTTACGTCCAGTTAGTGGTGAAAAACTTAAAGAAAATTATAATAGTGTTGATTTAACTGAAGTTGAAATATTAGATGATGATAAACAAAAAGATCCAAGGTATAAATTAATATAAATTAATTATTTTTTAAATAGTTGTTATATTATTATATTATTATTTTGTTATTTTTATAGAAAACCAGGACAAGATATATTAAAACTTCGTAAAGCTCTTGTTGATCATCAAACTGGTAGTATGAAAAATGTACCAGTTAAACTTCATTATGATGATAATAAACGTGTTACACTTGAAAAACGTGATTATTATTATGCACCATTACCTGGTACACCATTTGGTATTGCAATTGCATTACCAAATTATGGAAAAACATGGATAAGAGTTGGTAATGAAATTGAAAAAAATATACAAGCTGGTATGAATATTAGTGATTTATTTATTGATAATAATTGGCGTATACATCCTGGCTGGATATATTGTCGTTATCATTATCTTGAAGGGCATGAATATGATAAACCAGAAAATGAATTATTAAATTTTATTAAAATGCTTAATAATCAAGATACATGGAAATGGTCAGATCAATATGAGGCATATCAAACAACATATGAAAATGATAATATTAATGAACCAAATTGTGGTAGACAATTATTAAAACATGATGATTATTATTGTAATGAAGAACTAATGCAATTACTTGTATTTGATGCACGTGCAACAAATGATATATATACTGGTAATTTTACATATACCAACACAACCAATGATGATGAAATTGAAAAACTTGTTGATGATTATGGTGTTTTTTTGAGATTTGTATCAACACAAAGTGGCTTAACACGTTGGCAACCAATTAATAATAATTCAATACCAAAATCATTGAATCCAAATTTTGGTGATGTACATAGACGTGCAATAAATGAAGCATGGTATAAAGGTGCAATATATCAACATCAAATTGATCCAAATAGTATATATATAACTGTACAAGCTAGTCAATTAAATCATGATAATGATGTGTTGACAGTGTCAATGGCAATATTTCCACGTGATGGTGGTAAAAATGCATCAGCAGCTGTTGTTGGTTTTCAAATGTCAATGATAAATTTTTTATATAAATTTCGTAATATTACAAATAGCAATAGCAATAATGATGATGATTTAAATTGTAATAAAGATTATATTGATTGTTATTTATTAGATCAAAATGGTTATATTGTGTTGTCAGATGCACACAATGACAGTGATACTGGTTTATTTTTTGGTACAGTTGAAGGACCAATTATGAAATCAATGCTCAAACAAGGATATTATAATACTGTTGTTATTTATGATTATCAAGCATATTGTTATGATACTGCTTTTTCAGATGATGCATTTTCAATTCATCATAATAACAATAATAGCAATAATATATTATTATATTTATGGAAAATTATTATTTGGTTATTTACTAAAGCAATATTTTTATTAACACAATTAATCATTGATGATTTACCAATTTGGTCATTTGCACGTGCAACAAATGACGAAGATTTACCAGAAAAACCACCAGCACCAAAAGAAATAATAAAAGATTATAGATGTGATCAAAAACGTACATTATATATTATGAATCAAACACATACTAAATATCCAATTCAAAATTCAACAATTCAATGTTCACGTCAATTTTATGCTCAACGTGTTGTATCAACAAATTTAATACTTGTTGTTGTTAATTCATTGTCATCATCATGCTATGAAAGACTAACAACTGAACCAGAAAATATACTTCCATCTGCATATGTTGAAGATCATGAAGATGCTGCATGTTACAAAAAAGATTTAAATGATCTTCCACGTAGACGTCTTGCTGAATGTTTTACTGAACATTATCTTGAAGATGAAATTGATGCATGTGGAGGAGCAACAAAAATTTATCATATAAATATCATTACAATTGTTATTTATTATTTAATTATTTTTTATTTCAATATTTAATATATGAAAACAATAAATACCAAAAAAATACAAAGTCATTGTGTCGTGTTGTATTATTATTATATTTACAAATCAATAAATAATAATAATAGTAAAAAGTTGCCCTACTAGCTGCTGCTATTGCTGTTATATTAGGGAATAGGGAGAATATGTAAACTTATTTTACATACATATGTTACAATGTGCGCAAACTCAAATACAACACGAGAGAATTGTTACCTGATCGATAATGACATTTTTTTTCTTTTTATAAAATACGTACACACAAGAGTCACCACCACTTTACCACCAAGCTGGAAAAACATTTATTATATTATATTATATTTTTGTCTTTATTATATACATAATAATATATATTTAATTATTTTAATAATAAATTATAGTTTTTCCAAGTCAAAAAAATATATATTATATAGTACAAGTATAAATTTAACGTAAATAATATTTTTATTTTAAATAGGCTTTTTAAAAATAACTTTTTTTTTTTTTCTTTTAATCAAGTTTTTTAACAAAGTAAAGTAAGAGTAATGAAGAAATGTTTACTACCAATACTTTTTGGAATAATAATATTTTCAACACCTGGACAAACCGATTACATTTCGGTTGCTACGTAAGTTTAATGATGATAAATTAAATTTATCAATATATTATTGTTTGTTTGTTTGTTTGTTTGTTTTTTTGTAGAGTAAAAACATGGGCTCACAAACTTGGTTTCGAACTTTCACAACTTGGAAAATACGTAACAAATATAGAAAAATTCGAACAAAGTTACAAACAAGCTGAAATAAAACCTCGTGATGGTAATGCTTTGGTACATGAAATAGCAAAAGATATAAAAGCAATGACTGATGCTAAAATGTCTGCAATAAAGGTTTGTTTGTTTAATTTTATTTATTTGATTTAATTTGATATAAAATTATAAAATATATTAATTTTTTTCATTTAGAGAATTATGGATGTTGCTGAAACAACTGCTGAATCAGCTAGTGATGATGATTCAGCTGCTGATTTTAATTATACAAATGCTAAAAATAATACAATTGATTTACAATATAGTGTACATTTTGGTGGTGAAATAAATTTAAATTTATCAGCAGTTCATGTACCAACAAATGTTTATGATAGAGCACCAGATGTTATTAAAGCAATAAAATGGTCACAAACATTGGATGAAACATTTATAAATAATTTACAAAATGATCCATCATTATCATGGCAATATTTTGGTAGTTCAACTGGTTTTATGAGACAATATCCAGCAACAGTATGGAATCCAAAACCAGTTGATTTATTTGATTGTCGTACTAGAGGATGGTATATTGAAGCAGCAACATCACCAAAAGATGTATTAATATTAGTTGATACATCTGGTAGTATGATGGGAATGAAAAGAGAAATAGCAAGACATGTTGTTAATAATATACTTGATACACTTGGTAATAATGATTTTGTTAATATAATAACATTTTCAAATGTAACACATGAAGTTGTATCATGTTTTAATGATACACTTGTACAAGCTAATTTAGCAAATATACGTGAATTAAAAGATGCCATTGAAGATATGCAAACTGAAAGAATTGCAAATTTTTCATTAGTATTAACATATGCATTTGAGCTACTTGAACAATTTAGAATTGAAAAAGATGGTGCAAATTGTAATCAAGCAATAATGCTTGTAACTGATGGTGTACCATATAATTTTAAAGAAATATTTCAAGAATATAATTGGAGAAATAGTCCAGATGAACCAGATAAAGCTGATATGCCTGTTAGAGTATTTACATATTTAATTGGACGTGAAGTAACTGATGTACGTGAAGTTAAATGGATGGCATGTGCTAATCGTGGTTATTATGTACATTTATCAACATTTGCTGAAGTCAGAGAACAAGTATTAAATTATGTACCAGTTATGGCTAGACCACTTGTATTGGGTAAAACATTTCATCCACCAATTTGGACACCAGTATATGCTGATATTACTGATCCAAAAATGACTGATTGGCTATGGGAAAGAAGAGAATGCAAAGAACAAAAAGAAAGATTTCTTGAATATCATAAAGATAAAAAATTATTCTTCAGTTCATTGGATCAACGTGATCGTTATTTAGTACATAAACCAAATAGAAAACATCATGATTTTAATGATGACGTACAGGCATATCAATTAATGACATCAGTCAGTATGCCAGTATATGATAGACGTGAAAATGCTGTAAGTATTTATTTTATTTAAATTATATATATATAAAATAATATAATATTATAATTATGCCATATGTATACTATATTGTAATACTATATACATCTTTTCATATATAATATACAATGTATTGATGGAGAAAGTTTTATTTTGCAAGTCCCTGTTTGTCCACAGAACATCACTGAAAAAGTGCTCGTGAAGGAGGCCTACTGGGTCCCAGAGACAAAAGAGGTTCGGTGTGCCTTTGAGTGAAAGACAAAAAAAAAACATAAAATAAACCAACAAAAACAATACATATATTAATTTAATTTAATTTAAATGCAGCAGTATTTATATTTTTTTTTTTTTTTTACAGTGCATAATATATAAAATAGAGCTCCTCAGTCACCCATATTACTGTGATTTTCATTTTTTTATTTTTATTTTAGCTATTTTTATTTTATTTATTTATATTACTATACATCTTTATGCTGTATTTTAAATAACTACTATATTTTTATAAATCAATTTAAACAGGCTCTGCAGTAGTCTACAATATTTTTTTTTTTTTTTTTTTTTTACCATTATCATCATCATTATCATTGTTATTTCAACTATTACATTAGAGAGAATTTTTAATTGAATTAATTACAGTATTTGCCAAAAAAAAAAAAAATTACAATTAGAAAATTCATAATAATAGTCAAAAAAATAAATTGGATTGTTGTATTTTTTTTCCTTGAATTGAATTAAAATTTAAAATTTAAAATTTAAAATAATAATAATAATAGACACCTGTATAAAAAGTAGATTATAAATAATAATATTAATTTGAAATATTGATGATCCTTAGCTATAGCTATAAACAATAAATTTATTAATCATTTAGATATTACCATATTATATCATTCAACAGTTATAGCTATGCTTTCTAGTGATATTTATATGATATTTATTATTTTTTTTTCAATTTCAATGAATTAATAATAATTTTAAATTAATTTTTCAGACGAGAATTGCGGACTTACTTGGTGTAGCTGGAACAGATGTACCAATTCAACAAATACAAAAACTCATGTTGCCTCACATGGTATATATTCATTTACTTAATTTATTCATTCATCAGCCAATATAATATTATATTTTATCAATTATAATTTCAACTAGCTTGGTGTAAATGGTTATGCTTTTATCGTAACAAACAATGGATATATTCTTATACATCCTGATTTGAGACCTGTCGTAAGTTGCAACAAACTTTTACAATATATTCACTTTTTAATTTGTTTAATAATAATAAAAAAATGTTGTTGTTGTTTTTTAGTTTCAAGGAATATTAAAACCATCTTACAATGCCGTTGACATGGCTGAAGTTGAATTGATGGACAATGACAGGGACTCGAGAGATTTCGATGAAGGCATAACAATGGTAAATTTTATTTATCAAAAAACCAATGATTAAACTATATTTATTTTTTATTTTTAAATTACAGTTTCGTAATGAAGTTATTAATCAGGCAAATGGTAGTGTAATACTCCACACAAAATATCACTATGATGACATGGTAAGTTGAATAGAAAATTGAATTTAATATCAATAAATAAATGATTATTTGTTATTATTTAGAAACGAGTTGGCAGAATGAAAAGACGATATGATTATACTGCCATTGAACAAACTCCATTTACTCTGGTGGTGAGTTTACCTGAGCATGATCATGGCAGTTATCGTGTTCATGCCACTGAGGAAATACACAGAGCCCATGTCAATGGTATATTTTTATTTTTCAATATTTATATTTTTTTTTAAAATCCAAGCTTTAATTGAATAATAATGAAATTAATTTGACATAGGAAAAAATGCGACAGATTATTTTTCTGGTAAAACCTGGCGGATACATCCAGACTGGACATATTGCAAGTAAGTTACCTAATAAATAATTAAATAATAATTTATTTTATTAATTCATTTATTTAAACAACAAAGGTATCATTATGAAGATGATCATAAATTTGAATCACCAGAAAAAATGCTTCTTCATTTTTTGGAAAGAACACGTCAGCCAGGTTGGTTTTGGAGTGATAAAAAATTACCATCACAACCACCAGAATATTCTGTCACAAATCCTGGAAATAGTGGATCACACAGTGAGTTTTCTTGTTGTTTTCTTATAAAAAAAAAACCATTTACAATATACTTATTACATTTAATTTTCTACTTTAGCTAGTTCACATGCTGCTGATCGAGAATCATTTTACTGTGATCGTTTACTTTTACAAAGTCTTGTACATGATGCCAAGGTAACAGCCTGGTTTGCAAACATCAATACAACTCGTGATGAAAAAGGGTGAGTTAATTAATTATTTATTTATTTAATAACAATTATTACTACTTACAGATGAGCCAAATAATAAATAAAGGTGGATTATTAATATTTATTAATATATAGGTATACAAAACATGCACTGCACAACATTATTTTAATTTTCGTCAAATAAATACAAATATTTATTTTTATTTTTGTTTTTGTTAAAATAATAACTAATATTTATGACTTATTAATGCAATGCAGACCTTTAGCTAGACTGATGAAACTCCTGCCCAGGTAACGCCATGCCATCACACTTAATTTTCATTTCAAATATATTATTATTTATTTATTTATTTATTTATAATTGCACCACTGAGCACAATATATCAAAAGACGTTAATATATATTTATTAATTAGCTGCTGATAATTAAACCTGATGATGATGGAGAAAAAGAAAAAGAAAAACAATTCAATTTATTAAAATATTAAATATTAATTTTTGTTTTTTTGGTTTTTTTTTTTCTCATAAATATAGAAAAGAATTTCAACAACGTTTCAAGTTGACTATGGCATTTATGGCTAGTCACAGTGGATTAATGAGATGGCAAGATTATCCACTTGATGACAACGATGATTTAATTGCTGATCCAGATGAACATTTTAGTCAAATGTATAGACGTGGTATTGATGAAATATGGTATAAACGTGCTGTTGAACAATTTTACATACATCCAGATAGTTTTGTATTTTCAATACCAATTGATGAAGATAATGGTGCTGATAATACAACACTTGTTACAGCAAGTCGTGCAATATTTATACAAAATAATAAAGCAAAAGCACCAGCAGCTGTTGTTGGTTTTCAATTTAAACACAAAGCATTGCAAGAATTATTTAGAGATATAACATATAATTGTGATAAAATACAAAATTGTCATCAAAGCTGTAGTAATACATCATTAGAATGTTATTTAATTGATAATAATGGCTATGTTGTTGCTGCTGAAAATGAAAGTGATGCTGGTAAATTTTTTGGTAATATCAGAGGTGGTGTTATGACGAGTCTCATTCAAGATGGTATTTATGATAAAATTAAAATATTTGATTATCAAGCTGTTTGTTTTATAAATACACAAACAAGTAGTCATGGTAGTTTAATATCAACACCATGGAAAACAACACAACGTATATTAACATGGTTCTTTGGACATGTATTATTAATGTGGACTAAAATTGGTTTTATTCATTCAAATAATGCATATGCATATGAAAATGAAAATATTGGTGGTACTGGTGGTACTGGTGGTACTGGTGGTAATGATGAAGATGTTGGAGGTGTTGAAGGAGAAGGCCATGATGATTATCTTGATGGTGATGAAAAAATAACATCTGATGGTATTATTAAAGGTGAATCATCATTTGATCCACGTGTCTTAATAAATAGAACAAAACCTCAACCATGTGATAAAGAAGTAAGTCCAATTGATTTAAAATTTAAAATTCATATTATATAAATATAATGATTTCAATTATTTTTTTGTTTAGGTTTATCTTTATTTATTAAAAAATGGATCAACAAAATATGACATTGATTTCAATTCAAGTAAAGGCTGTGAAAGACCATATGTCGTTCAACCAGTTGATTTTAGCAATATGTTATTGGTGGTTGTTGATGTTAATTGTCCAAATACAGATAGACCACCAATTGACACTGAACCAGTTGAAATATATTATAATTCAACTTTGGCATGTCAAAAAGCATTTAATGGCTTGAAAAGAAAAAGGCCACAGTATTGTGTACGAACACACAAAAATGAATCAGAAATTAAAGATCGTTGTGGTGATGCATCTAGTATAGGACCAAATACTATTTTATTAACATTAACTTTTATTATTTTTTTAAAAACTTTTCAACTAGTAGTCATTCATTAAGTCAATCAATCAATCAATCATTTTTCATTTATT
This sequence comes from Aphidius gifuensis, assembly GCF_014905175.1. Classification (NCBI taxonomy): domain Eukaryota; kingdom Metazoa; phylum Arthropoda; class Insecta; order Hymenoptera; family Braconidae; genus Aphidius; species Aphidius gifuensis. Next base: position 25,308,822 of record NC_057791.1, on the reverse strand, counting down.
AAAAAAAATCATCAATAGTTCAGAGCTTATGTCAAAATTTTCTTTTATTTATTAAATAATTATAATATTCAAAAGCTCGATTTTTTATTCATTATTATATAAAATAAATAAAAACAAACGTTACTGTACAGTATAAAATATTTCATAAGTGCAACTGCAATCTATATTATTATTATCATTATTATTCTATATGATTGTTAACCCGTTTATTACAAAAAAAAAAAAAATAAAGAAAAAGAGAGATATATTATTATCATCATCATCATCTATATAATATTAATTTTAAAAAATTAACAATGGAAATAGTTCATAATAATAACAATAAAATGCATATTAATTTAAATTGTCAACTGTACAGAAATATATTATGTAAAAAAATAAGTTGATTGTTGCTGCTGCTGTTGTTATTATTACAACATGAATACTTTGAGAGAGTCGAGATAAAAAAAAAAAAAAAAAACAATAGTAAAAGCTTTTTAATAAATATTGTAGCTAATAAATAATAAGGAAAAATAATTTTATCACTCACATTCACAAGTATAAGTAATGAATAAATAAATATAACGTGTCTACACAATGCATTTGTAAATATTTGACGATAATATTTAAATATGTGTGCCTTGAGTTGAAAATTATATTATTAAATATATATTAAATATATTAAGTATATAGCACACATACACATTCTAATAATAATAATAATAATAATAATCTCAATAATAAATATATAATTAGCATTTATTTATTTATTTATTTATTATTTATCTATACAATGATTAATTACATTTTTCAATAGATTCTTTAAATAATTTCAATTGATAATATTTTTGTAATTGTAATTGTAAATTTTTTAATGATTCACCACCTTCCATAAATGTTTTTAAATTGTGCATTGTACCATTTGGTATTCTGTGATCAGTAATACGATCTTGATTATAATTATATGTACGTATTTTTTCATTTCTCAAACCTAGACCTCTTTGTTTTTTTCTCAATATACCAGCTGTTTGTTTTTGTTCATTATATTGCATATCATATATTTTAGTTTTAAGTCTTAACATTGCTGTTTGACGATTTTTAATCTGTGATCTATCTGTTTGTGATTCAACAGATATACCAGTTGGTAAATGAGTTATTCTAACAGCTGAATCAGTTGTATTAACTGATTGTCCACCAGCACCAGTTGCACGTTTTGTTTCAATTTTAAGATCTTTATCTTGTATATTTATTTCAATATCTGTTGGTTGTGGTAATACAACAACACTTGCTGTACTTGTATGTATTCTACCATGTTTTTCTGTTGTTGGTATTCTTTGTACACGATGTACACCACCTTCATGACGTAATAATTCAAATGCACCATTACCACTTATTAATATACTTGCTGTTCTGATACCACCACCACAAGTTACACCTGTTTCACTACTTAATTCAAGTGTTTCATATGTATATCCTAAATAATTAAAATGTCCTTGATACATGTTGTACAAATCAGCAGTAAATACCATTGATTCAAGACCACCAACACCAGCTGTTATTTCAAATATTATATTTTGACAATTATCACGTCCAATATTGTCAAATAATATTTCCAATAATTCATCATCAATTGTTGATAAATTTTCATTATAAGTGTTGTATTCATCTTGAGCTAATTTTTTCATTTCTTCATCACTATCAACTGAAAATTCAAGTAAAAAATTAAAAATAGTTATTAATAGTTTATAAGTATAGGTATATTGTTTTATCTAATAATATTCACCAAGTTCTTTTAAATTTTTTAAATCCTCTTGAATTCTTGATCGTTTTGTCAAAATTTCAGATACTTGTCTTTTATTAACAATAGCAACAAGTTGTTCATCATTGTCATAATTGTTAGTGTTATTATGAGCATCTGTTAATAATTTAATATAATTTTTTAATGATTTATCAGATACTCCAAGATCACTACGTATACTAAAAAATTTTTTGTCATTGTAATTTAATTTTTTAAGGTTAACTAGATTAATATTTGAATAAATATTATTTAATTTTGATCTTAATTGAAAATTACATTGTCGTAATAAAAACAACATAATAATGTCATTTATTTTTTCACACACACACACACACAAATTTTATTTATTTATTTCACAAAACAAACAACAACAACAACAATAACAACAACAGAAAAAAAAACTCAAAACAATAACAAATCCAGCATGGAGCCAATGAACCAAACCAACCAAATGTACTTGCGCATTATTATCATTATTATTATATATTCTCGTGGAAGTGGTGGTGTCGTCGTTGTCGGCTTTTACTCTGTTTTTGTGTCAATAATGATAATGATATCAGCAAGTATGTGTGTGTATGTGTACATACTACATTGTCATTGATTGTCGTGCTAAGTGCTAGGTCCAGCTGCTGTCGTGTCATCGTCATTTCAAATATTTGTTTTCAAGAAAATTTTCAAACAAATTCAAGAAATTTGCTTTTTTTCCTATTAACAATTAATTCAGAGTAAGCAATATATATTATAAATAATAATATTAAACAGTTTAAGTGCATGCGTGTCAACTGTCATTTCAATTGTGAATTTTCATTGTCATTGTTATTGTTTATCATCGGCTTTATTGTTGTTGTTGTTGTTGTTGTGATACTTGCATACCTTTGATTATTTTTAAAATATTTTAAAAAAATAATAATAATACTGCTACGTTTACTTTTTTTTTTTTTTATTTTTACAATTAAAATAATTTTTTATAGGTATACTTTTTCAAGTGAAATTAAAATATTTCAATGTGCTATTTATATACTTACTGGAATATTTTTTCATTAAAATTATAATTGCAGAGTCAGCCTCATATGATTCATGTGTGAATATATGTCATATACATACGTCAGTTATATTTATAAGTATAGGTATACACATGCTGGATATTTTATATAAATTTATTTTTTTTTATTCAACTGCGCCATCATGTTATCATCATAACATAAATCATAATCGTAGGAATATTTTCATTTAAATTATTTTTCTCACTCTTTTTTGCTATCTTCTTTTTGAATAAACTCAATGACAATTTGATAATCATATACCTATAATATATTATGATTAATTTATTTGTAACAATTATTATTATTATTATTTTTTAGAATTAATCAAAGAGAGAAAAAAATAATGGGAGATAACGTGATAATGGAAAGCACCAAAGAGATAACAAATGGTGTAGGTGGTGGAGGTGGTGTACAGAATCCATATTATGAATTGGAAAACGAGGCTGATGCTGATAGTGTCAATAATCCAACAAATTGTAGACTCAATATGGATCTTGAATTTAATAGTAAGTTTTAAAAATAATTGAATTATAATTTTGACACAATAATCACTTGAAATTTATGTCATCAAAGTTAATTGAAATATAGCGTTAAAAAATTATATAGATATATATATTATAGGTACTCGACAAGCAACTTGACATTGCATAACATAGATAATTATACCATTTAACATATATATACTCTCATCTTGAAAAATAATATATATTAATAGATTTAAATAACAAAACAAATGGGCATCTCTTGATCAGTTTCTTGTTGAGACTTTAACGTGACGTTTTGGTTTTTTAGTTTAAAAAAAAATTTTCAGTTTAATATTTTTACTTGATTATATCAACTTTTGACCTTTTAATTATTATCAAAAATATAAATCACATAATAATAATAATACCTATAACAATATTTTAAAAAATGTCAAGTCGAGGTGTGACATCAATAAATGATGTTTTTATGCATCACAAAAGTTTTCTTCTAGACTCTGATGAAGGTATTATATATTTTTTATAGAAAAAAACAAAAATATTATTTATCAAATAAACAAGAGTATAATTATAATTTTAAAAAAAATAATAATAAAAATCAATAAAACATGGACATTTGGCAACTTTCCATAAACTCTCAAGTATATAAATAAATAATTAAGTCACTACGATTAAATTAAAGGTCATTCATAACATAATAATAATAATAATAATAATTTTACAAATAAAACTACTAGTTAATTTTAAAATATAATTATTAATATCAATCATCAATTTATTTAGGAAGTGAAAGTCCAGTATTTGATGGAGCTGTTGGTGGTGGTGGTGGTGGTGGTGCAGTTGGTGCAGGTGGTAATTCAATAAGACTAACACCATCTGAATTACCAAATGAAATATCAGCACCATATGAAGTACCACAATTTCCCATTGAGCAAATTGAAAAAAAATTATTGGTACAACGTCAATTGAACGTCAAGTAAGTATATTTGTAATTATTATTTTTTTTCTTTTTCTTTTTAAATAATTACAATTAGAGGCTTTTATGAGTGGAAAAAAAAAACTTGAACAAATATGAATAATTTATTGATATTTATTTTCAATGCGAATAAAGGAAAAAAAAAAAGTAAAAGAAAAAAGCCAGAGAAAGCTAAACTTTTATAACAAGTACGCATGTATACCTATATACATTATAATATTATATGTCGGATCAATAAGTTTGAGTTTCAAAGTGTATTTTATATGTGTCAGCTTCACTTCTTAATTTGCAGTTACATATTTCGTCATAAATTTGAAACTTGTATAAAGACACTTTTTTTTCTTTTTTCTAATTCAATTGATTAAATGACGATGATGATAATAATAATAAAAATAATATTTTATGTATATTAAAATTGACGTAAACACAATTTGAGCTTGGTTCTTATCTTTCAGATGTTCTTATATATATTTATTAAAACAATTTTTTATAGTGCGCAAGGGCAACGGGCCAACAGGCCAACGGGGGTCACTTTCTTTATCCTTATTTCTCTTTTATATATCATATATACAAATACACATGAACATATTATGTATACACATGAATATTATGCTAAAAATTGCAACCGGTGGCTGACTGATATACGCAACATCAACATTAATGACAACACAGTGTTTGTGCGACTATCGACACGACAATATGTAGACTCGCGACTAAATTATATTATTTCTCATTATATTTGTCTTCTGTGCGCATTTATATATATCTATTATTATTTTTTCTTACGGCTTTTTTTTTTATTTGAATAGTAATTAATTAGTTGATTAATTAATTATAGAAAAGAAAAAGCTATATAATAATTATAATTTCAAGGCATTTATACAAACGAAATAATTATTCCATTAATATTTATTAAAGATTAAAAACAAGAAAAGCAACTATTAATAGGGAAATGTAGTTTTTTCGAATATTTAATATTTAATTTTTTATAAGATAAAATGTTTGCATGCGCAATTGATTCAAAAAGATGGCAAAGAGACAATAATATACTTTTAAAGTAAATAATAATATTATATATTATTTTTTATTTCTATATTTATTTGTTTATTTATTCCAATTCCATTTTTCCAATATTGCATATTAAATAGAGCTGCAAAAGATCTTGAAGAACGTCGTAGTCATTATGAGCCATCAATTGGACCTGGACCAGATGATTTGGATCATTTTAATATTGAAGAAAATGATTTTGTGCCACATTTTCAACGTGTATCAATATCTGGTGAAGATACATCAGGTGTAAGTTGACTTAAAATTATCATTATTATTAAGTAGCTGTCAATGAAGCTATAAAAAAAGTTAAAAAAAAATTGCAAAAGAAGCCTTTCAAATAAAAGCTTAAATGCGTCATTTGTCCTATCAATTATTATTATTATTACTATTACTATTATTATAATTTTTTTTTTACGAATTTTTAAATATTATTTTTACAAAAAAAAAAAAAAGCTGTAATAATAAAATAAAAGCTGTAATAATAATACAAAACACATAAACACACACACAGGTACCATTGGAAGACTTGGAGGAAGCATCACAAATGCTTGTCAAGGCACTCGATATACGTGAAAAATACATGTATAATTCAAAGCAAACATTTCCATCGATAACATCAAAATTTTTAAGAAGTATTGACAAACGGCCATTGAATGCAGATGACGAAGTACAGCATGATGATCGAATGGCAATTGCTGGTAATAAAAAAATAATAATAAAATATACAATTTTATTTTCTTTTTATTTAAATAAATGCTTATTATTATTTGAAAATTATATATTTATATACCGATATATTTGCATTGATGATGATGATGATGATGATACACCATATATTTGAAGAAAATCAAAATTTATCAACAAGTGATGGTCAACAACTTTTTGAGACTCGATCTGATGCTGACATTGATGCTCTTATTAAACACGTCAATTATACAGGTTCCCTTTCCTTCCCAATAATAATACACATCATATTTTTTATTTTATTTGTTGCAAGCATGTTTTTTTGTTTTGAAATTTTTTATACAATTTATAAATTCGTAATAATAATAATAGTAAAAATAATGTTTTAGATCATCCAGTTCATGCACCAGCATCAAGAGATCCATGGGAACTTGAATTTCCTCCTTCAAAAAATTATATAATATCACCAGTAAATGGTGTATTTAATGTTTATGAAAACAAAGATGATGTTAAAAATGGAAAACCATTGCCATATACATATCCAGATCTTGGACATTTTGTTGGTGATATGAATGTACTTTGTGCAATGATTGCTGATGGTCCATTAAAATCATTTTGCTACAGACGTTTAAGTTATTTATCATCGAAATTTCAATTACATGTATTATTAAATGAATTACGTGAATTGGCTAGTCAAAAAGCTGTACCACACAGAGATTTTTATAATATTAGAAAAGTTGATACACATATACATGCAGCATCATGTATGAATCAAAAACATTTATTACGTTTTATTAAAAAAACATTAAAAAATCATGCTGATGAAGTTGTAACTTGTTCAAAAAATGGTGAAAAAATGACACTACGTGAAGTATTTCAATCAATGAATTTAACAACATATGATTTGAGTGTTGATATGCTTGATGTACATGCTGATAGAAATACATTTCATAGATTTGATAAATTTAATGCAAAATATAATCCAATTGGTGAAAGTCGTTTACGTGAAGTATTTTTAAAAACAGATAATTATCTTGATGGTAAATATTTTGCACGTATTATCAAAGAAGTATCAAGTGATTTGGAAGAATCAAAATATCAAAATGCCGAATTACGTTTATCAATATACGGCAAAAGTCCAGATGAATGGGATAAATTAGCAAATTGGGCAATAAAGGGTGATGTACATTCTGATAATATAAGATGGCTCATACAAATACCACGTTTATATGATATATTTAAACTCAATAAATTAATGGTTAATTTTCAAGAAATAATTAACAATATTTTTTTGCCTCTATTTGAAGTTACAAATGATCCAAATTCACATCCAAATTTACATAAATTTCTTCAGTATGTCATTGGTTTTGATTCAGTTGATGATGAAAGTAAACCAGAAAATCCTTTATTTGATAAAGATGTATGTCCACCACAAGAATGGAATGACATTGAAAATCCACCATATGGATATTATCAATATTATACATATGCAAATATGACTGTTCTCAATCATTTTAGATCGTAAGTTGACAAGTTAATAAGTAAATAAGTTAATTTATATTTTATATTTAATAATATAATAATTTAATAATTTTTTTAGAGAAAGAGGCTTCAATACATTTGTTCTTCGTCCTCATTGTGGTGAAGCTGGTCCAATTCAACATCTTGTTTGTGGTTTTATGATGGCTGAAAATATATCACATGGTTTATTGTTACGTAAAGTTCCAGTACTTCAATATTTATATTATCTTGCCCAAATTGGTATTGCCATGTCACCATTGAGCAACAATTCTTTATTTTTAAATTACCATAGAAATCCATTACCAGAATATTTAGCACGTGGTTTATGTATTAGTTTATCAACTGATGATCCATTACAATTTCATTTTACAAAGGTATTAAACATAATATAATATATGTAGTATAATATAATAATTTTATTTTAATTTTTATTATATTTTCAAGGAACCTTTGATGGAGGAATACAGTATTGCTGCACAAGTTTGGAAACTTAGCTCATGTGATATGTGTGAGCTTGCAAGAAATTCAGTAATTATGAGTGGATTTCCTCACAAGGTAAAATAGTTTATTATTATTATTATTATTTTATTAATAAATTAATTTTTTTTATTAGAGTAAACAATACTGGCTGGGACCAAATTATACAAAAGAAGGTGTTGCTGGTAATGATATAACACGAACAAATGTACCAGATATTCGTGTTGCCTATCGATATGAAACACTTCTTGATGAATTGTCAAATATTTTTAAAGTCGTTGAAAAACAACCGGTTGTTATTTTTTAAATTTTTAAATTTTTAAATTTTACTATTCAAAAATAATATAATAAAAATATTAATACTTGTTATAACAATATAATATTCTATAAAATATATATATATAAAAAAAATTCAATTTACAAGTCAATAAGTCAAATAATAATTCAATTTATTTTCAAGTAGTATGTGTTTTTTTTTTTTTCATTATAATTTTCTCTCTGAATAATATTTTTGTACGTTTGTAAAAGTTGTTTTATTTTTATTTTTTAACAATTTACTATAGTATAAATTATCATGTCTTTCTTTGAAATTTTTTGTAATAAATTTTGTAGTTTGATGAAAAATAAAATAAATAAACAAATATTTATTTATATCGTAAAATTAAATGTTTTTAATTATTTAAAATAAAATTGCCATCTTATTATTACTATTATTTTATTGCGTGACAAATGTATTTCATTGAAATACAATACAATTTTTTTTTCAATAACATTTCTACATTTTTAAAACATTTTATTATGTTTCAATAAACAGTATAAAATTTGAAAACAATAATCATGCACAAATTAACATTTTATTTCATAACAACTATTTGCATCAACTTTATTTACTATTTTTTTAATTATTAATCAACTTATTTATTTATTTGGTATAGCCAGCCAATATTTTTTTTTCTTTCAAATATTACTATTCTACATTGATTGCCAATATTACCAATATAATACTTTCTTTTAGAAGAAGAAGAAGAAGAAAAAGAAAAAAAAGATGTATATAGATTAAAAGAGACGGTCCAAAAATTACAATTGGTCCAAAAATTTGTGTCGTTGTTTTCTACTTGAATGACAATTATTATTTGGTCATTAAATTTAAAATAGTTTATAAAATAAAATGATAGTTTATTTTATTTTTTTTTTTTGTTTGGTCGTAATATAAAATTCAGGCTGGCCATTTTACCATAAGAATTTTTAAAGTTTTCTCATCATCATCATCATCATCATCATCATGTGATATATAGATAAATGGATAGATGGATAGATAAATAGTTGTAGCCAAAGTGGAAAGTAGGGCATGCAAAGTTTTTTAAATTCTACATTTTCATATATGTATGTAATATTTACATGTTACTTTTTTAAAATTATTATTATGATTATGTCATGACATGGGAGAGATTATTTATTCATTTAATTTAATTAAATTTTTTTAATTACTATTTTATAATTTTCATCAAGTATTTAAATAAAAAATAAAAAATAAAAAATAAGCTGCAATTTAGAGTCTTCATGCTGAAACATTCATTTGAATTTTCAATTTCCTCAATTGAAATATGCAACGGTTCGTAAATGTCTACGTAGATTATACATTAGATATCGATCGAGGAGATTGTGTCAAGTTATACCATGTACATTTTATTTTTTTTATTTAAAAGTTGATGAAAGTTTTCTTGATGTATATTGGCTTTTTTTACTTCAACACAACGATATAGATAATTGCTTTTTTTTTTCATTTATTTTAATTATTATTGGCAGACATTCAAGGAAGTGAAAATATTAATTTTTTCAATATACTTATATCCAAATTAATAGAAAAAAAAAAAAAACCACCTTGTGGAACAATGAATAATTTAAAAATTGTGCATCGACTCTGTTGTGATAATTAATTATTTTTTTATATATATATCAGATTAAATTAATAACAGTATTATTATTATTATTATTATTATCAACCACCAGTCAACAAAAAAAAAAAATAACAATAACAATAACGTTAATAAAATAAAAAAAATACTATATAGAACTAATTAATTTATAATTTAATTTAATTTATATATCAATATCAACTGCATATATATATTCATTGCAATTCAATTATTTTATAACTATTATTATTATTTTTCGTTTATCAATTTTAATTGCTTGCGACGGCCTTGATATTTAGTTTTTTAGTTTTTTAGTTTTTTTCATTGATTGATTAAGGCCAACCTCTCTGTTGAGATTGAATTTAATATGCCATATATTTTTTGACCGGGTTATATATACCTACCTATATATTCATTAATTAATTGTAGGCCAATGTAATAAATAATTATTAATTATGGTTTTTTTTTAAAAACCTTTGATAACTCCATAGGCCTCAAGTATTGACATTACAAGATAAAATATCCATAATGAAAATAAAAATATTGATGTTATAACTTTAAGTGTAAATGGTCCTCCAAGTTCACCACCAATTGATTTTGATCGTCTCAACATGAGTACAATTATAACAACACATGCCTCTGTACAAAAAATTGTCACAGAAAATGCCAAGCTGTAAAAAACAATAAATTATAATAATTAATATTAATAATAATAATAATAGATAAATAAAATAAATGAAAATTTCAACCTTCCAGGCTCAACTCTAAATTCATTTCCATGATACGAATGATATATTGCAGCAATACTCCAAGCAATTCCAATACCGAGAAAAACATTAACTGCATTACTACCAGTTACATTTCCAACACTTGCATCAGCATATTTATCTTGACATGCTGCAACTTTACTAGCAAATGTATCTGTAATAATAAATCAAATATAAAAGCAATTAAATTTACCAGTGCTTTTCAATCTGAGCGTATAATTAAACGGAAGCTCATTTTACTATATATATATATATGAATAAATAAATGGAACAAAAGATATTGGAGAATGCCTGAATGGGGTGTAAAGTGGCGATAATAAAACCGACGTAAAAAAAAAATAAAATAAAAAGAGAGCTTGTTTGATGTTGAAAATAAATGAAAAAAAAAAAAAAAGAATAGGCTTCATTTCCGTGCACCTTGGGCAATAAGATTAATTTTTAAATTTATAAATTCAAGTTGTTGTTGTTGTTGTTGTTAAATTAAATTTGATCAAATATTATTGTCATTAATTATTATTAATTTGAATAAATAACTTGCCAGGTATGCTGGTGCCAAGTGCAACAAACAAAACAGCAGTAACAGAATCTTTAACATGGAGTACACAACCCATATAACTTGCAATGTCACCAATAATTGCTGTTACTATTCCAATTCCAACAATGCTGATGACAAAACATAGCCAACCCCCAGCAATATCTATAACAATTGTTGTTTAATATTAATAATTAATAATAACATGTAAATAATATTATTCAAGCTATTAAATGCATGCAACTACATTCAATTGAAATTCAATACAAACAATAGATGGATTTCAAATGTTTCCTCAACCCCTGACTCTTCTCTCTCATTACTCATTCACACATACATTCTATTCATCATCATCATCATCATCAGCAGCAATAGAATAATATATCTAGACTAAAGATAAGGCATATAATATTCTTAATGACTCGTGATTCATGTGTATATAATATAATAGCATCAATGCAAATATTTGTTTTAAAAATTATAAATTGAATTGAATATTAGTGTATACATATATTATTATTATGTACCTGTTGGTGGAACAAAGGCAAATAGTATTTTCCAAAACAATGTGAGAAAATGCATGAGATAGTCTCCGATTGAGGGTGAATTTCGTTCAGCATTACCACCTTCTTTATTTGAATCATTATCAGCATCATCATCATCACCACCGCCTCCACTGACTGTTAATGCTTCCGTAAATTGTTCCTTCCATGAGCTTGTTCCTATACATATAAAATAAATTATTAATTATTATAGATAAATATTTAAATATTAAAATATTAAAATAATAATAAATACCAAGAATAATTGAAGCATTGGCTCTTTGTACAAGTTTATCAACAGTATTTTTAAATTCTTTTGATTCTTTTATTCTTATTTGTGCCGTTGATATTTCTCCAAGACGAGGTTTACCAAGTAATGCCATTTTTTCATCTTCACTTCTGTCTTCTGGTAGTTTTGATTCAGCTGATGCTGCCAAACCTGCATCCGCTATATAAATTTCATATAAATTATTATTCTCTAAAGAGTCACTTGAATTTTTTAAATATACATAATACAATAAAATATCAAGTTTTTTTATCTACAATTGTCAGCTAGTTAAAATTTAAATAAAATTCAACATGTACTAAAATCATAAATATTGATTTTAGTATGAAAAAAAGAAAAAAAATAAATACACAATTTATAAGGTCACAGAAGCAATAACAGTCATGTTATTATTTTATATGATTTTTTATTTTTCTTAAGAGTCAAGACTACCACCACCAAGACTATCATGGCTACATATACTATCATGTTATTGTCATTATATGTATATTGTATATACAACTTGAGACTTACTTTATTTATTTATTTATTTATTTATTTTTCAACCATCTCATTAATTTTATTGATTTATTTTGATATAACAATACAACTAAAATATAAGCAACAATAATAAATTGCTATAATTATGTGTCACTAAACCTATATATAAATTGCTATGTTATATTATATTTCAAATATAATTTATTTGTCATTTGAAACTTACGTATTACATAAACAAACTCGTTATTATAGTGTAGTCCAAGCGAGTTTGTTGATGTTGTTTATTCCAAGTATTATTTTTATTAATAATTTTTAATGATATATAAATAAAAACAAAATTGTAATATTAAATTGTATATAGTCGATTTGTTATTTAATATAATAATGGATACAAATATATATATTTTTAACTTTATTGGAGCTTTTTTTATATCCATTAAATGGAATGAAAAAAAAAACCAATTATACTTAAAATATAAATATAAATATAAATATAAACTCACCGCCTTGTAGTTGTGGTTCACCTAGTTCAACATAAAAAAGTGCATCTTTTTCATATGAATCTTCCTCAATTATTTCAAGCATTATACTTTTTCTGTAATGATAAATAATAAATAAATAAATTAAAATAGGCAATGCAACTAATTTATAAGTGTGTCGAAAAAAAAGATGGAAAAAAAAAGCTCGTTTACCCATCAGGGCTTCAATAGTATGTATATTAGGGCGTTACCCTACACTGTGACCGGTATATATATATAAGGCAAATTCAATTTACCCCGAGCCATAAAAAAGTAAATGGCTTCATTTGTATATATATTTCAAAATACGTCATTACTACTATATAATATTACCAATTTACCACACACTTGAATTAATTTTTATTTATCTATTTTTTAAATAATATATTATAATATGAAACAATTTTATTTTCTGTCTTATCGTCTTATCGTCTTGTGAAATAAATAGGTATATATTGTATATGTATAGTTGCTGAAAGTAAACAACCGTCTATTCTCTTGTGTATATATGTACAGTTAAAAGTCAGTATAACTTTGTTTTGTTTTTTATTATTTTTTGTCTCTTGCAAAAAAAGAAAAAAAAAATAATAATAAAAATATATTGTGGGGTGTGATAATATGTACATGTATATATGAAATTAAGTACGGTCAGACATGCACAAATTTATATAAATCGATTTCCTGCATATGCAATGATTCAGCTGTATATATATATAAATAAATTCAAATTATTTATTAGTTATTACACTGTCCTACCCCAATATGTTACATGTCCTGTCTTTATATTATTTTTTATGATAAATATGCCAGTAGTACAAGTCAAAGTTTAATCAGACATTGAATATAGGTATATATGAAAGGTATATAACTTACTCTGTTTGATTATCTTCAAATACCAATGAATTTTCCGTGTGAACATATTGTTTTGATGGTTTAGCTGTGCCTTCAACAGTTTTATATGGCAATAAAACACGTCCCCGTGCACCACTGTAACGTACAACCCTCAGGGAATATTGTCCAACACTTTCAATGAGATCAACATCACGTTCTGGAAAACCAAATATTCCACTGTGATCATCATCAAGAATCATAACTGTTGCCATACTTGGTGAAGCAATAATTGCTGGTTTTGAAACATTGCTCAATCTGTAAAAAGAAAAATTAAAAACAATTAACAATATATTTATTTATTTTTTTAAATTACTAATTAAATTTTAAAATGAAATTACTTGACATAAAAATGCTCATCTTCTTCAAATAATTCATCATCAATAACAGATAATTGTATAGTTTTTTTTGTTTCACCTGGTTGAAATGTAAGTGTACCATTTGCACTAATATAATCAGATCCAGCCTCAGCCGATCCATCCTCCGTGCAATAATCAACAGTTGTACATGTTGTATTAAAATCACCACCACTTCTAGCAATACCAATTTCAAATGATCCAACATTTTCCATAACAGTATAATGACCAGGATCAAAATAAACTTTAGTTATATTTATTTGATCAATATCAATACTTTCAGCTTCAGCACTTTTTTGTAATTCAGCTTTAACTTCTGATAAATCACTTTGTGCTCTTTCACTTATTTTTCTACTTAAATTACCAGCACCAACCATTTTTCGTGTTGCTTGTACACGATAAAATGCACGACTTTTTGGTCCTTTACCAAGTACCTCTTCATGTGCCATAACTTCAAGTTGTTCAAGTGTTAATGTTGGATTTTTTTTTCTCAATTGACGTAATGATTTAATATAATCTTTTCTTGTATCTTCAAAATCATTATCATAGTGATTCATAATACTACCACCACTACTACTAATATTACTAACATTACTATGACGATGATTTTTTATATTATTATCATCATCATTTTGCAAATAATTAATTTTTTCATTTTTAATAATATCAAGTTCAACACCACTTGCACCACCATGACCACCAATATCACTATTACTACCATCTTCACCTTGTACAATAACACCACGTTTATTCATATGATAACCTTTGTGTAAATATTTATAAATAAGTAAACGTCTATCAGCAATATATGCAGTTAATACTGTTGCTGGAAAAAATGTAAATGTCAATAAACCTTCCCATACTTCAAGTACACCTGGACTTGATACAGCCAATATAATATATAGCCATACATATGCAAATATACTCCATGTTGCTGTTACAAAAAATACACGTAAATGTTTAATTTTTCTACTTTCACCATTTGGAATGACAAATACACACAGTGCTATTATAACAAATAAATTATATGCTGCTGAACCGACAATTGTACCTGGTCCCAATTCACCTGCATTAAAATCTTTAGCCCATATTTCAATAATTGATAGCAATATTTCAGGTGCACTACTACCAAGTGCCATTAATGTTAAATTAGCAACAGTTTCATTCCATACACGTACTATTATTATTTGTGGTTCTTTATCATCTCTACGTACAATTAATTCTTTTTCTTTTGATGTTATAACTTCAATTGCAGCCATAAATCTATCACTTATTATTGATACACCAATAAATAAATATAATAATAATAAAAAGTATACTGTACCACGAAATATAATATCACTTAAATATAAATTATCTGATGGTAACCACAAAGGTACAATAAGACCCTCTGAACAATTTGTCGAATAGAGTGACATTTTTTTATTTTTTTATTTTTTTAACAATTGCACTTGAACAATATTTATAACATTTTTTTATTTTTGTATATTATAAAAAAATAACAACAACAACAACAACAATTTATTAATTTTTCAACAATTGTAACAATATAATAACAATAATAATTTTATTATTTTATCACTTGTGGCAGTTTTAATAATTTTCATTATTAAATAATAATAATAATAATACGAAAAAACATTTAAATAAATAGGACGAAAAGAAGAAAATTAAAAATATAGTTTAAGAGTTCAAGTAATAGAGAGAAAGATAAACGGGGTAGTAATAGCAGCCTTCGAGGGTTGAGGTAATACTGATGTTGTCAAAGCAGTTTATGTGTGCAAGTTTTAAGCAGTTGAGAGTAGAGTAGTGAATCGAGCAAACGAGCAAGCGAGCAAAAAAACGAGCCGCACCAGGCACACCAAAGCTCCTCCTGGTGCTGCTGTTGGTGGTGGTGGTGGTGGTGGTGATGCTTTTGTCTCAGTCATGCTTGTTCTTGGTCAAATTAAACTATTTCATTTCTCTTTCCTCTTTGCTATATGTATTTACCTATACACTGATAAACATCACTCCTATGAAAAACAAGATAAAGCGCATGCTTGCAATTTCACCCCATCGTGCATTGCAAGCTCACTCGATTCACAACAATAATATACTTTCCACACCCATTAGGCTCTTATTTTTCTAATTTCATCATCATAAAAATAATAAAAAAAAATCTATATACATATAGGCAGTAATAATATTTTATATTTATTTTTTTTCATTTAAATATAAATTACATAAAATGACATTAAACATATCTCCATTCGTTGCAATATCTTGGTATTATATAATTATTATTATTATTATTATTATTATTATCAAGTATAATTGCATTGTGTGAATTTTTCCAATACAATATATTTGATGATAATGGATTATTTTGTATGTATAATTGCAATAACTGCAATGACGTCAATAAATGATTATCAATGTTGATGCTTTCAATATTTGTAAAAAAATTATTACTTATATCTAATTTACGTAATGCTGGCACATTGATTATCCAATTGTTTGGTAAATAAGATAATTCATTATCAGACAAGTCAAGTTCTTCAAGTATTGGTAAATTAATAAATGCATTTGTATCAATAAAATTAATTTTATTTGCACCAATTGTTAGCCACTTGAGATAAGGCAATTGTTTAAAAGATTCTCTTTCAATATGACTAATTTCGTTATGATCCAATGATAGACTTGTTAAATATTTGACATTATTAAATATTTGTGATATTGTTGTTAGTTTATTGTAGCTCAATGATAAATCTCGTAAATTGTCAAGTCTATCAAGGGTCCCTGGTGAAATATATCGAATTTCATTGTGTGCAATATTAATACTTTTGAGATAAGGTGCATCCTCAAAAGTGTCACGATCAATAATGCCAATGGCATTATGTGATAATGATAAAAATTCCAATCTTTTCATCATAGCATGTAAATTAAGTTGATTATTATTATTACTATTAATATTACAATAATTTGAACACAATGTTTTGATATTATTACCATCAAGAAATAATGATACAAGATTTATTTCATTGTTATTATTATTTAATTGACAACGATTGTAATAATCTGTATTACAACCAAATTTGTTAATTAAATTCCGTTCAAGATGAAGATGACTTAGGCAATTTGGTAATTCAATATTATCAAATGTTTCACCACTTAATTTGTTATCTGATAAATACAAATGTGTCAATGATGGCATGTATTTTGCAATTGATACTTTAATATCACGTAAATAATTATTACGTAAATATAAATGATTTAATTTTGGAAAATATCCAGATTTTTCAAGTATTAAATTTGTATATTTACCATATGAATTATTATTTTCATCGTAAACAAGTGTTTTTAATTTATCATGACCACCAAATGTCAATAGATCACAAAATTCAATACGATTTCTTGATAAATCTAAATACAATAAATTTGGCATAGCATCAAATGCACCAACACTTATATGCTCAATTTGACTATCTGGAATACTCAAACATGAAACACGCCAACTATCAATAAAGCATGGATATAATATTGTTGGAGCTGCTCCAGGTATATTTAAATTGAGATCACGATTTATCATATCACTACATTCACCAGTTGGCAGTATTATTGTTTTTTTTCTATTAAATCCTCTTGACGTTGATGATGATACTTGATGATGATGATTATGCCAACTGTTGACCATGCTGTTGTTGACCAAATCAATTGAATAATCAATATTTCGTAGTGGAAATTTTATATTATTTGCCAAATAAAATGATGATGATAAATCAATTGTTGTTGTTAATGATAATAATAGTAATAATAAATTATTTAACAACATTTTGCTTAATTATTTATAATTGACTTGTAAACTTGAAAAGCTTTTATGATAAATTTATATCTCGAGTGTAAATTAATAAAACAAGAGCGGTGGTCTTATATATACCACTGGAGCTGCAGAGTGTACAAGTACCTACTCTGATGAAGCCTTGATCTTTGCCAACTAATAGAGCAATATTTAAATAATACTTGAGATATTGACATTGTCATTAATATTATTATAATATATAAATTACGAAATAATAATATAATATTGTTTATATATAAAATAAATTGATTTTATTTGGTCTAATAATAATATTATACAACTCGTGTCAAGGCCAAAAATAATAATCGATAAACTTTTATTATTTTATATATGATTTCCGTATATATGATGATTTTTTTTTTTTTTTCAATAAATATATATAACAACAACAAAATAAACGCGTTAAAGAAGAAAATTACTGATTATTTACCAGCGGTTGATGATGAAAATATTTATTAATTTATATTTGTACAAAATAAAAAATAATCAAATAGCCAATTTAACAAATAAATTTTTTAATCTCTGCAACAAATTACTATAATATAATAAATAATAATAATACGCGTATTTACAAATAATAGAAAAAACAATAATTAAATTATAATTCATTATATACTATCCAACTGATATAATATGTAGATATTGCATGAATATTAAAAGTCTTGAAAAAGTGCCAATTGTTCAGGAGGTAAAGATGGTTGAGATCTCCAATCTGTTTCTGGATAATCATCAAAACAACTAGCATCACCAGGTGTTTTTACTTGTGGTCTTATTGGTGGTGTTAATGCTCTTCTAGGTACCTAGATAATATGAATAAACATTTAATTTAATTTAATTTAATTTTTTAAATATTTATATTATTTAATACTAACTAGTGACCAATCAATGAGTTTAAACCAACGATGTCGTTTAACATCTTCAGCTCCTTGTCTCATGTTACCAATTCTTTTAGTTCTATCAGCAACTAATAATTTTTTAATTAAATCTTTAACAATTGGATCAACATGTTTTGGCCATTCAATTCTTCCTCCAAGTATTTTTTCATAAATACCAAATGGATTATCATCAAAAAATGGTGGATATCCAGCCAACATTTCGTATATTAATACACCCAATGCCCACCAATCAACAGCTTTATTATGTCCTTTGCTTTGTATTATTTCTGGTGCTAAATATTCTGGTGTACCACATAATGTCCATGTTCTATATTAAATATTAATAAAAGCCAAAGTTTTATGTACGTCAAAGACTGCACACATCTGTTTGCATTAAATAATTTTCTTACTTACCGATCAGTCAATTTTTTAGAAAAACCAAAGTCTGTGATCTTGAGATGACCTTGACTGTCGAGTAATAAATTTTCTGGCTTCAAATCTCTATAAACAATGTGTTTTGAATGAAGATATTCCAATGCACAAACAATTTCAGCAGCATAAAATGCACTTGTTGGAGTTGAAAATCTTCCAGCTGCACGAAGATAAGAAAATAATTCACCTCCAGCAACAAATTCCAAAAGCATGTATACTCTTGCCTCATCTCGACCACTCCAAAGCCTATATTTAAATAATTAATATAACATTATTACTATATATGTATAAATGCATATAAAATAATACCAACATGTTAACAATAAATGGATGTTTGACTTCTTTTAATATTGATATTTCATTTTTGACATGTTCAACCTGTTTCAATCGTATAACATCAAGCATTGATAAAATTTTTAAAGCCACATGATTTCCTTGATGTCTACAAAGAACAACTCTTCCAAATGTACCAGTTCCTGTAATAATAAATAAAATAAAATAAAATAAATTATTATTTTGCAAGATATTTATTTTTATTCCAGTCACTATGTCATAGTCTACATATATAAAAGTTTAAATTTGTGCTCAACTAAAAATAAATAATTCAAATTGGTGAGTGCGTGATGGCTGATGGCATCATCTATCTGCATATATATATTTATATATTTATATATATTTATTATATTAACCAATAATTGTTGTTAATATTATTATTATTATTATTTTATTTTTTTTCTAAATATACATATATGCTAATAAAAACTTACCAATGGTTTTAATAATTTCCATATCATCAATGTCATAATTAATGGAATCTTCTTGAGAGCCTTCTTCATCCGATGTGCCTTCACCAGACATTTAAATATTAATAAATTTATTATATTATATTTGTTGATTTTCTTTTGTTTTTTTTTTTTTCTCAATCAAATGAATATATCAATAAATAAATGATAATTAAAAATTACACGTGGTTATAATATATATTATATAGATGCGTGTAATAAGTTCAACGGACTAAAACGTGCCAAAGTTGGATGGATATTTTTAGATTTTAACTTCCGTAAGTATCATAACACACACTGGTTGACTGGCTGACTGGCTGACTGACTGACTGACTGACTGAAACTGTTTTTTGCCTGATGATGATTAATTTTGACGACACGTGTTTATCCCCTCTTTTTTTTTTTATTTATTAATAAATTGTTGTTTATATATAATTGATTTATACCTTTTTTTGTTAAATATACTAATAATAAATAGACAAGAGCTATTAAAACGATCGACTGAATCAACTCGACAACCAAATTGTACTCGTTGCAGGCAAAATTATCTTTCCGAAGAATATATTCCTGCTCTCCACGCCAGCTGTACACAACTTCTCCCACTATGTATATGAAACCACCCACCCACCCACTCACCCACATCATCATCATCATCAGCAGCATCGGCATCAGCATCAGCAGCATATTACACATATATTTATACATGTACATACAACAGTGCAACTCGAAAGAAAGCAAAATTGGTACATGACGAGCATCGTCTCGTTGGTTGTTTTAAATTTTAAATTAGTACAATATATATATATTTAAATTCAATAAAATGACTATGAAAATTATAAAAATTATCGTTTTTTTTTTTAATACAAATTTTATAATCTTTTTCATTATATATTCAATAGCATATCATATTATTTATTTATTAATATTTTGCAATTGTACATGTTAAAAAAGGTGAGATCTTTGGTAAAACATTGCAGATCTCTCCTAGAAGTTTTTCACTTGTATACATGTGTATATATATATATCTACATCCCTCCAACAACAGCTTTCTTTCTTTTTTCTTTTTTTTTTTTTCTCTTTACTCATATTCTACTTTCTTATTTACTTTTTATTTATTATTATTATCATTATTATTATATGATAAATGTTGTTACACCCAATAAACTTGAACTTGTCCTCTTTTTTTTATAAAAATTTATATTCAATTATTATTAAAAATATATCATATATTTATGATTTTTTTGGCTTTTTGATTTTTTGGCCCTCTATGTATACTCGATACACATATATTTTACAATATGATGCTTTAATTTTTACATGTACATATTATTATCATTATTATTATTTTAGCCTATTTTTATATCCAGTTGCTGCTGATGCACACAGCTCGTACTTTTATATATATATATACACACCACACGCATATCATATATATTGAATTCTATACAGGTATATATCAACACATTAACTTTACTATATATTGTTATTATTATACGAGATATTTATAAGAATAATATTTTTTATTTTAAGCAATAATATATATATATATATATTCATACGCAAGTAGTATGACAGTAGCAATAGTCGCGATAGTAATAAAAGTAGTAGAGCCCTAGGTAGAGCCAGCCGCAACCAAAAACTCATCAACAACTATTCCACATGTATGTTTCAATTTCAATTTATATATAGGTATATATATAAAAATACACGTGTGTGTATGCAACATGAAAAATATTAATAATAATTAATTATTGTTATCATGAATATACTTGCGATAAAATAATGTCGTATATATATGTTTGAAAATTGAGTTAAACACAAACAAGCATATATACACGCGTGTTATATACATATATATATATATATATATATAATATGAAATAAAAGAAAGCGGAAGCCCGGCTTTCTGCATGGTTGATCACAAACAATGAAAAAACGATGATTATATTATACATGTATATAGTATTGTGGCTTTTACTATTGTTAAATAATTATATTTTATTATTATACATATAAAAAAAATTAATAATAGTAATCATTATATATATAATTCAGAATTCTAGGTATAGCCATGTATACCTGTATAAAATATAAAAAATTGTAGATAATTAAAGCAAGCTATGATTTTTTCGCCATAAAATACGTAATTTTTTTTATTTTATGACTTTTGTACACGTAAAAAAGGTATTACTATATATATAAAATATTACAAAAGAGCTAATTGCTTGCTTGCTTACAATATAAAATTAAATATAAATAAAGATATGTGTATAAAATTTACCGTTAATTAGCTGGAATTTAATTTAATGTATTTTATTATTTTTATTATTTTTATTATATTAAAAGATGCCAACTTGTAAACAAATTCTTTTTTTTTCTAAGTAAAGATTATAATCCAGACTGGAATTTAAACAATTCAATATTGTTTAAATTATCATTACATCAATTACACGTATGATGATGATGATGATGATGAAGGTGGTCAGTGCCCGGCAACAGGTGCGTGGCAACAAGTTATATTCAGCATTTTACCTATATATATATGAATAAATATAATATAAATTAAATAAACGAGTCAGTGCATACTTGTATGTACCTGAAATAAAAATATAAATAATTCATTGTTGATTAATCAAAGAAAAAAAAAAAAAAAAAGCTATATAGACATAATTATTATATCACGATAAGATGTGTTATATTATATTGTGCGTGTAGTGTTGTTTGAGTATTCTGCAATATATAAAATTAAATATTAAATTAAATAAAATAAATATAATAATATAATAAAGTTGCTTAGCTGATCGCTGTGTATGACACGAGAGCTCCACGGGACTGTTACTTAATCCCCCGTGAATTCTTCCAGTGCCATTGACAGTGTTCTAGCTTATATATTTTTTATCATTCAATTTTTTTCCATAATAATAATATTATGAAAAAATTAATATAAATATATATAAATAGATAGATAGATAGAGATGTATTTTACAGCATCATCATCAGTTCTTCCCGGAAACATCCTGACCATCAAATAATACTCACCATCATCGAGCCTCCCTTTTTTGTAGTTTCTCTTTTTTATATTTTCTTTCTTTTTTTTTTTAGGTATGCACAGGTATACAGTTGGTTGGATGGATGGATGGATGGATGGATGCTTGTATTCAATCTTTTTTTGATTCTGCTTCTTCTGGATCAATTCTCACGATCCGTGACGTGCAAGTTATAAATATATATATACAAATTTCTAACGCCAATCGATCAGCAGAGTTCTTGTGGTTCTTGTCCTTTTGAAAGGCTCAAAGACTCATTCGTCTGGATCAATGGCCTATCTTTAATATTCCTCTTCCTCTTTGTGTATATATGTATATATATTATGTTCAATACATATAATTATTATGTAATGTATGCTAAATTATTAATTGTTTCCTATATATAAATAAATAAATAAATAATTAAAATATATACACAGAGAAAAAAAATAAATTTCAAATAAAATGAACAAGACAATTCTTCAACTGCTAAAACTGGTTTCCGGTGACCTCGCGACTTTTTTTTTTTTTTTTCCTTTTCTTTCCTCTTTCTTTATTCTCTTTTCGCATGATATCGCAGGTGCGCCCTTGATTCATACCTGTACTACAGCCAAGAGTATAGACTGTGGGAATATGCTTATATATATGTTATGTTATGTTATGTTATATATATATATATATATGTATATGTACGTGAATCCACTTCCGTTTTTTTTAAGCCAAAGCAAAACTATGCACATGGTTTGATATACATATTTATTCACACCACATTACATAATAATAATAATAGTATAGTATATACAAAAGCAAATAAATTAAAATTTCAATTATATACGTGATTCAGATAAATACTTGTGTGACCTTAACAAATACATGTAATGCACAATATATACTGCAGGTGAGTGAGTGAGTGAATGGCATTTGTGATTTAAAAGTACATATATTCTAATGAGAAATAAAATACTTGAGAATATATAAATAAAAGAGATTAAATATATAAAAATATATATAATATATATGTATACTATCCGCGGAATACGACCAGCTTCGGATCATGTTTTTCGTTGGTTGGCTGATTGCAATTCAGCAAGTAAGCATGTGAAGGGAATTTAAAATAATTTCACAATGATGCAAAGTGTACATGTGTGTGTTATAATAAAATATATCATGTCGAGTCAATAGATATATATGTACATTGTTAGTTTAACTTGTTCAAGCATACATATGTTAAATAATAATTTAATAAATAAATAAATATTCATTACCCTGAATGATATTATCCTGCATGATGATCTCGAAACTCTCAGCACGTAGTCTCGCAGAAAACTGTCATCTTTCAACAGAGCCATCTTCGTGTTTTGACTTCCAAATATCTTCTCACGAGTTTCAAGTTAAAAAAAAAAAATATATAAAAATTTATTCAAATAGTTGAAGTTAAAAAAAAAAAAAAAAAAAAGTTTTCTTTTCCTCCGAATGACCTCGATATATATTGCGTCACGTAAGTACATCGACCCGATGTTAATGCTCGCATATTATAATATATATGTGAAGGCATGTTTTTTAATAATAAAATATTAAAATATTAAAACAATGTAGATGTAATAAAAATAAAAAAAAACACAAACGAGTTGATAATAATATATTAACAAATAAGGCGGTCAGTCGGACAATCTACTTTGTTTTTTGAACCGGTTGGACCGAATGACGTTAGCAAACTGATGAATCTACAATATGCTGCTGCTATAATAATGTGTAGCTGATGCAGCCGCAACCAACCAACCAACCAACAATCAAACTGGCAGGTAGATATTAAAATATATATATATATATTAAACCAAGCAGGTACAAGACCATGAACTGCCTGCCAAGTCGCCAGGTTGCTTTATACTAAACTGTGCTCACCTCGTAATAATAAAACCTGGCATCTTTTGCCGAGTTGAGTGTGGCCCCATCAACAAGATACAAGTGGTGGTGATGGTGGTGGTGGTGGTATTAAAAAGTGGAGGAAGTGCCCAGCGGTCCGTTGAGAGAGCATACAATATACCTTACCTGTTTTTTTTTTTTTTTACATTATATTTTATATATATATACCTGCAACAAACACATATATATTAAATTGTATATTATTGTGTGTTGCTGTTGCTGTTGCTATTGCTGCTATACAGTCAACCAAGCTGAACAACCAAGCTGACTGGCCAATGATGATGATGATGATAACATTACTATATGGCCCAGCAAAGGGATGTTCACTTTACTCATCTTTTTCTTCAAGCCAAAGAGTTACAATGACCGTGGTGCATACTAAATGCCAGAGTCACACTTGAATTATGCACCACAACAATTAAACTTAATGACAAACTCCAACAGGTATGTACAACAAGTACAAGTATGCACACAAAAATATTTACTACTATATAATATATTTTATATTTATTGTTTGCAACGCCATCATCATGTATAAATGCAAAAAACTCAAGATGATGATGATGATTAATTTGTAATATACATGCTTCAATTATTATATATATATACATATATAAATATATGAGTAACTCTCACGACATAGATGAATAGAATAGAATTGAATTAATAAAATAATATAAAATAAAATAATACAAAATACGAAAAAGACAAGTAACCTGGTTGCTGATGATGATGATGATGATAATGATGATGGCAAATGCCAGTTGTTGTAGTAGTATTAGTATACATATAGTATATATGTATATAAAAAATTAAAGCTTACAAGACAAGTTTGTGCGTTGAAATATGCTATATATACAATAATGTTCCTTTGTCGCGACCAACAAAATAACAGTTACCTTATGAAATAAGCATTATATTCATATTTTAACACTTTAGCCACGTATTTATTTTTTATTTTTTATTTCTATTCTATTCTTTTTGTTTCTTTTTTTTCTTTTTTTACCATCGTTTGTATTTTTTATCATTTCATTTATATATTATATTATATTATGAAAAATGGAGATTGATCGTATTCTTTTATTTGAAAAGAAATAAAATATATTTAATTTTGGCTCTGGAATGATGATGATGATGATTATTATTATTATTATTATTTAAGTAAAATGACGAGTTAGATGACGTAGTAAAACATTATCTAGTTTTGATTCAAAATATAAATATAATATATCTTTTGATGCATCCACGTGACCGCCGTTGCCCTTGCCGCCACCGCATGTGATGTATAAAATATTATTGATGAAAATATGTTAGATCATGCAGAGCGTATAGAATAATATTAATGATATATTTGAAAACGCACATGCATGTATTATATAACCTGTATGTATATGCCTGTGTGTGTGTGGGTCTAACAAAGGCCTGCAAGCAGGTGCTCATGGATTTTCATAAAAGCAAAAAAAAAAATGACTTTGAAAAACATATATTTTTTTTTTTTTTCAGTTTTCCGGTGGTTTAATTTTCCCACAAAACCTTGTACACCAGTTTATAAACCAATATGTATAAATGTTTTAATTGAAAAACAATCAATCGGAATTTCTTTGTTGTTTCTTTTTATTTCTCCAATTGTTGTTATTGTTCGAAGAAAAAAAAAAAAAAAAAATGATGACTCAACGAAACGATACAGTTCAATAGATTTGTAAAATTTTACTCGGTCACGATAATCGATTGTGAAGAGAGCGAATGCCTTGAGATAAATTTTCTCATAGAAACCAAGGGCAATATAAATTAATAAAAATTCCGGTGGTTTTGTGTCGTTCAACAAATTAAATACAATGTATACATTAAATAGATAGATGTAGAATAAATATACAATGAAAAAAAAAATATAGATATCGCGTGGAAATAATAAAAGTATACTATATATATTACAAGTAGCATGAACGATGCCGCGGTGATTCTATTGAGTAAAGTAAAAACGTCTCGTTGCGCACCGTTGAATTTACCAGCACTTGGTTCACCACCGAGGTCAGCGTACTCACGGCGATGCTTTAAAAGTTAGTGGAGCGCTTGGTTGCTTGGTTGTTGGCTTGTTGGCTTGTTGCTTAGTTGGTTCAACCTACCGGTAACACTTGCTATATCCCTTATACGAATCGGTGCATGGAAAATCCTTAATGATGATTACAACAAATAAAATCTTTTCTTTTATTTTATATATATATGTATGTTGCACGCATGTGTTGTAATACTACTTGTTGTTATTTTATTTAATTTTTTTTTCAATATAATTTAAATAAATTATTATGTAAATGACACACGTGTGTGTATATGGTTCCCACACAGTCAGTCAGTCAGTCAATCGCATATATATATGTATATGTATGCGTATATACTTTTCTTCTTCAGTCACTTGCTCGTAATTAGTCATAGTGTGATGCGTTAACAGCGGCACTCTGCAAGACTGATTCTCTACATCTATTTCCATTTATTATATTATTATATATACACATTCATCTTTTTATTTTCCTTAATCTTACATGTTATTTCCTAAAAAATAATAAAATATATATACCATAATATTCATATACATATTACTAAAATACTTGCATATATAAAAATGCTTTTTTGTTTTTTAATTAACATGAAGCTTTTTAATTATTAATTGAAATATTTAATTTAATTTATTTAATAAATATTTATATTAATATTTCAAGTAAAATTAAGCGGGCTGAAAAGAGTGTGAGGGGTGGGGGGCATGTACACGAAAAGCGCCAGAGCGAAACGATAATTATCGAAGCATGGCTCCGGTGACAGAAAACTATGGGACTTTATTTTACATTTTTTTTTATATATTGTTTTACTGCTAATGAATATATTTTTCAATATTTATTTGTTCAATAATAATAATAATAATAATAATAGTATATTGTACCCGCACTTTAGTTGCCAATGTTGGAAAAATTATGATAAAAATGATATTGACGACAACGAGGAGGATGATGATGATGACGGTGGCACCTGCAATTCCTTATATTGTAATTTTTTACGGTGGCACCTGCGGAACAAACGTGCGCGCACAACACCTGTTATAATTTATAACAACATCAACAAATTGCTATATGTATATGTATACCAAACACTCATTCTCATTCACATTATTATTATTATTATTTATTTATTTATTTTTCTATAAATATAATAATAATCAAGTTTCGACATAACTATATTAATTTATTGACAGGATAGCTTTTCTCTGTATACTTATACATGTATATATAATTTTAAATATATATGTATATATATATATGTTCGTGTCAAGAGACATGAGCTGGACAACATCAGGACATCTGTCGTTCAATCAACTTGGCCCATTATTTTTATATTTTCAAAAAAGGAAAATGAAAATAATAACAACAGTACATACTGTGAGTGATGCGTTTTTCCCTCGTCATCGTCATGCAATCATCATCATCATTGGCAGCATGCAGCAGTTGAAGCAGTTGAAGCAAGTTTCCGTGAAAAAAATAAATATAACGTTACGGTGTTGGGCGCCAGTAAGCTGCAGTTTATCTATCTAGCTAGAAAAATAATATTCTCGGTTAATGCACCTGTAGCCTTAACAAATGCTATATGGTTGACCATGAATTCAATAAAATACAACCAGTCAACCAAAAATTTCATAGACCATATATATATTTAGATATGTATAATATTAAAAGTTAATTGTCATTTGTTAATTATATATTTTTTACATTTCCAAGAACAACAATTACAAGCAATAAAAAAAATAATGGTCAAGCTCCCATAATTTAAATTCCAGGAATGAGCAACTGCCTCAATGTATAAATAAATAAATACAAAATCCAACAGTGGTGGAACTAATTGTTATGATTTTTCTTTTTCTTTTTCTTTTTTTGTTGTCAAGTTTGTGTAAATTAATATACAATGTTTATTTGTTGATGAATTGAAATATTATATTTGGATATAAGTTAAAGCAAATCATGCAAATTGTAAATTAAATTATATCCTTTTAATATATGTGGAAGCACGTATATAGAACAGTGTCTCATCTCATTTTAAAATTGGTTTAAACTATGTGAGGTATCAAATTATTCATACAAAAATAGATATATATAGATATATATCCAGCCACATTGAAATAAAATAAAATAAAATCATCAGACTGTAAAATAAATTTGAGTAAAGTTAAGTTCAAGTTAAAAGTTGAATTTGAGAGAAATGAAAACAGGATGTTACTTTATGTATATATATACATAATATATTCTATATGTAGTTTTTGTCTTGTCAAAATAAAATGTCTTGTCTTTTTTTTTTTTTTTTTCCTTCACATGCAATAAATTAATTAATTTTTAATAAATAAATATATAATTATATATTAAAATAAAATAACAATAATTTGTGCTAAATTTAAAAATTTCATTTTATATATTGTTTCTACGTTGAGATGTTTTTTTTTTAATTATAAACAATATAAGCTAATTAAGTTGTTATATTTTAATTTTTTTTCTAAATATATATTTTAATTTTTTTTGCTTTGTTGTTATATTTTAATTTTTATTCCAAATAATGATATTTTTATTGTTATATTGTTTGTATTTGTGATTGTTGTTGTTGTTGTTGTTGTTGTTGTTGCTGCTGCTGCATTTATTTTATTTTTGAAAAAGAAAAATAGTATATTTGTCAATTTTCAATTGGTCAGGCAATTTCGATGTTTCAACGAATAATATTCAAGATGTTCTAGAAATAAAGAGAGAGAGAGTCACAACAAGTCCCTAGAATCTGGATTGCTCTGGATGTTGTACCAGCAATTAAAAATAAATAAATAAACAAATCAAGTTTCACTTTATTATTATTATTATTATTAATATTTTGTTTTTTCAAAAGTTATAAAATTATACAATCAAGTATATTTGAATTTAATAACAAAAAAATATTTACATCTTGATGAATATAAATAAATAAGTTTAATCTGTCAAGATTGTGTTGCATAAATAAATCAAGTTGGATAAAAAAAATGTTGATTATTCAGAAAATATTAATTGTTATGTCAGTAATATCATCGGTGGAAATATTGACAAAATGCCAAGCAGCTCATATTCATACTCATCAACAAAAAGTTGGAAGCAATGAAAGAACTCAAGATGGTGCATTTAGTCCTAGAGATCGTGATCATTTTACTGATGGAAATCATCATCAAGAATTTGATCATGAAGCAATTATTGGTTAGATATTTAAATTGTAATTTTAATTTGTAATAATTACTATCTATAAGTATTAATTTTATTTTATGTAAAGGTAGTGTCAAGGAGGCTGAAGAATTTGATCATCTTCCAATTGATGAATCAAAAAAACGACTTAAAATATTATTAGAAAAAATGGATTTAGATGGTGATAATTATATTGAAAGAAATGAATTAAAAGCATGGATATTACGTTCATTTAGTATGTTATCTGCTGAAGAATCACTTGATCGTCTTCAAGATGCTGATACAAATGATGATGGTAAAATAAGTTGGGAAGAAATATTACATGATACATATGGCTCTGATCCTGAAGATTTAGCTATTGATGAAAAACTTGTTAGTGATGATAAAGCAACATTTAAACTTGCTGATTTAAATAATGATGGTTATCTTGATACTGAAGAATTTAAAGCATACAGTCATCCAGAAGAATCACCAAGAATGTATCCATTGCTGCTTGAACAATCATTAGAAGAAAAAGACACTGATAATGATAAATTTATAAGTTTTCAAGAATATTTAGGTGATAGAGCTAGAGATGAAGACAAAGAATGGCTATTGGCTGAAAAAGATAAATTTGACAATGATCTTGATAAAAATAATGATGGCAAATTAGAAGCATCAGAAATATTATCATGGCTGGTGCCAAGTAATGAGTATGTTTTAATATTTTGTCTACTAGTTGTTGATTTATTATTATTAACAAAAATAATATTATATTATTATTATTTTTAGTGATTTGGCAACTGATGAGGTGGATCATTTATTTGCTGCATCTGACGATGACCATGACAATCGTCTATCTTTTGATGAGGTACTTGAGCATCATGATGTTTTTGTTGGCAGTGAAGCAACTGATTATGGCGACTATTTACATGACATTGAAAGATTTGCTGATGAACTTTAATTTAATATATCTCATTGACAATATAATAAAAATATGGTGAGATTTATTACAAATTGTTTTTTTTTTTTCTTAATTTTTTTTCATTAATAATAATAAAATATTGTATTATTATTATATATACCTATACATATAGCCAAAAAAAAAAAAAAAACAAAATAACTTAATGCACAAAATAATGATGGTGCCATAAATAACATTAACATTTTTTTTTTTTTTTCTCTTTTAATTAATGTTTTGATATTATTATGTTAGTAATAATTTTATTTTAATCATTTAAAAGTCTAGCCAAAAATCAAAATGACAAATAATAATAATAATAATAATAATAATATAGTATCAATTAATTTTTCTACTACTATTATTATTGATTATTTATTATAATTTTTTTTTTAAATGTATAAATGTTGAGTGTGATAATAAATAAATAAATTAATAAATTAATAAAATTATTTTGATTTATTTACCTCTTGATATTCTAGGAACTTTTATGTTTGCACACAAACTGTAGATAATGACACACCAATACACACTTATTATATGTAAATAAATAAATGCATTTTGCCATTTTCATAATTCATTTCATAGAAAACAAATATTAACCGGTCATATATCGTTGTTTATACAAATAAATAAATAAATAAAAATCAAGTAAATTTATTATTTTAATAATAAATTAAATCAAAATGCCATATGCAAATCAACCATCTGTTCATATAACTGAATTAACAGAGGAGACTGTTAAATTTCAAGTTGAAGATACAGAATTAAGGTTAGTTGTTTATGTTGTTTTTATTATTGTTTAAATTTTGTTATATTTTAATAATGTTATTAATTTTATTTTAGTGTTGCAAATAGTATGAGACGTGTATTTATTGCTGAAACACCAACAATTGCTATTGATTGGATTCAACTTGAGGCAAATTCAACAGTATTGAGTGATGAATTTTTAGCTCACAGAATTGGCATGATACCACTTATAAGTGATGATGTTGTTGATAAAATTCAATACACCAGAGATTGTTCATGTATGGATTCATGTCAAGAATGCAGTGTTGAATTTACACTTGATGTTAAATGCAGTGAAGACAAAACACGATTAATAACAACAGCTGATTTAATATCAAGTGATCCAAGAGTATTGCCTGTAACATCAAGACACAAAGAAGATGACAGTGACTATGGTGAAAATGATGGTAATTTTTATTATTATATATTTTATTATTTTTATTTGCACAAATAATAATAACAATAAATTAATTTTAAATTTTAGAAATTTTAATTGTTAAATTGAGAAAAGGACAAGAATTAAAATTACGAGCATTTGCTAAAAAAGGATTTGGAAAAGAACATGCTAAATGGAATCCAACAGCAAGTGTTAGCTTTGAATATGATCCTGATAATTCAATGCGTCATACATTATTTCCAAAACCAGATGAATGGCCAAAATCTGAATACACTGAGCTCGAAGAAGATCAATGTAACATTTATCATATTTATTTTATATACCTACCTATATTACTTGTGTAAATTATTTTTTATAATTTTAATTTTACATTTGACAGATGAAGCACCATTCAATTGGGAGGCCAAGCCAAATAAATATTTTTTCAATGTTGAAAGTTCTGGTGCATTAAAACCAGAAAATATTGTCATGATGGGCATAGCTGCATTAAAAAATAAATTATCAAATTTACAAACTCAATTGAGTCATGAAGTTCAAAGTGATGCACTCAGCATTCATCATTAATAAAAAAATTTAAATTTTAAATTTTAACATGTATCAATAATAATAATAATAATAATAATAAAGAATAATAATAATAATAAATTTCATATAGTTATTTTTAAATTCAACAGTTGGCAAAATGTAAACATCTCCCGCTTAATTTCGTTTTGCCGGGGCGGCGCGGGGTAGCATACTAGCATCAACAACAGTCAACACAAAATGGAGCACGCTTGTTTGTGTATGTGTATATTTGTCTGACAATATTGCTCCTTTTTGTTAACAACAAAAATAATTTTAATTATTATATTAATAAAAATAACCAATAATTGTGTTTGTACAATGATTTTAGTGGTGTAATTAAAATAATAATTCAATAAATATGTTTATAAAGCAGGTAAATATTTCATGTTTTTTTTTTTTTTACTCCAATATAATAAATAGACGCCTTCTTTTTTCTTTTTTTTTTTTTTTTTTTTTTCTTCTCTTTGCAACTTGTGTAACATTGTTTATTTATTTTTACCTATAATTTATAAAATAAATTGTTTATAGGCATAATGTAAAAATATTAAAAAATATTTTGTATTTGTCATCTACAGGTTATTATTCAGGGCTTCAAGTCCTACAGGGAACAAACTGTTGTTGAGCCATTTGATCCAAGGCACAATGTTGTTGGTATGTGGTTACTAGATACCTATATTATTAAATTTATTAAATTTATTTATATATTTATTTCATTATTTAATTTTCTAGTTGGACGTAATGGATCTGGTAAAAGTAATTTTTTTTATGCAATACAATTTGTATTGAGTGATGAATTTTCACATTTACGTCCTGATCAACGTCAAGGTTTATTACATGAAGGTACTGGACCACGTGTTATATCAGCTCATGTTGAAATAATATTTGATAATACTGATGGAAGATTACCAATTGATAAAGATGAAGTATTTTTACGTCGTGTTATTGGATCAAAAAAAGATCAATATTTTTTAAATAAAAAAAATGTAACAAGAAGTGATGTTATGAATTTGCTAGAATCAGCTGGTTTTTCACGTTCAAATCCATATTATATTGTTAAACAAGGTAAAATAAATCAAATGGCAACAGCACCAGATTCACAACGTTTAAAATTGTTACGTGAAGTTGCTGGTACACGTGTTTATGATGATCGTAGAGAAGAATCAAAATCAATACTCAAAGAAACTGAAGGTAAATTAGAAAAAATTGTTGATTTTTTACGTACAATTGAAGAACGTTTACAAACACTTGAAGAAGAAAAAGAAGAATTAAAAGCATATCAACGTTGGGATAAACAACGTAGATGTCTTGAATATACAATACATGAACGTGAATTAAAAGATAATAAAAAAAAACTTGATGATTTAAATACATTACGTTCAAATAGTGGATCTGAACAAGCACGTTTAGGTACTGAAGTTAAAGAAGCACAAGAAAAAGTACGTACAGCAAGTAAACGTTTAAAAGAAGCTAAAAAAGATGTACAAACAGCTAAAGATGAACGTGATACATTAAGTGCTGAACAACAACAATTATTAAAAGAAAAAACTAAATTAACATTAACAATTAATGATTTATTGGATGAAGTTAAAGGTGATAATGATAGTAAAAAACGTGCACAACAAGAATTGGAAAAATTAAAAGGTACAATATCATTAAAAGAACAAGATTTAGAAAAAATTAAACCAGAATATGATGAAATGAAAAGACGTGAAGAAGAATGTACAACAAAGCTATCATTAAAAGAACAAAAACGTAAAGAGTTATATGCTAAACAAGGACGTGGTAGTCAATTTCCAAATAAAGATGAAAGAGATAAATGGATACAAAATGAACTAAAACAATTGACAAAACAAATAAAAGATAAAGAAGAACATCATAAAAAGCTAAGTGATGATTTAAAAAAAGATGCACAAAAACAAAAAGAATTAGAAGAAAAAATAAATAAATATACCATTGAAATGGAAACACAAAAACAATCAATTGATGATCATAATAAACAATATTATGAATTAACTAAACAAAAAGATCAATGTCAAGCAACACGTAAAGAACAATATCGTAAAGAAAGTGTATTTCAATTAAATTTATCTGGTTTAAAAGAAGATTTAGCTAAAGCTGATCAATCATTACGTTCAATGGCTGGTAAACCAATTTTAAATGGACGTGATAGTGTTAGAAAAGTACTTGAAACATTTCGTGAACGTCCAGATATGTCATCAGAAGTTAATTGTTATTATGGTCCAGTTATTGAAAATTTTGATTGTGATAAAACAGTATATATGGCTGTTGAAGTTACTGCTGGTAATCGGCTATTTCATCATATTGTTGAAACAGATAAATTTGGTACAAAAATATTAAAAGAAATGAATAATCAACGTTTACCTGGTGAAGTTACATTTATGCCATTAAATCGTTTACATGTTAAACCAATAAATTATCCAAAAGATGAAAATGCCATACCAATGATATCAAAATTAAATTATGATGAAAAATATGATCGTGCATTAAGATATATATTTGGTAAAACTTTGATATGTCGTAATTTAGAAACAGCAACAAGTTTAGCACGTACATCTGGCTTGGATTGTGTTACACTTGAGGGTGATCAAGTATCATCAAAAGGTTCATTAACTGGTGGTTATTTTAATACATTACGTTCACGTCTTGAAATACAAAAAACAAGATCTGAATTAATTAAACAAATAGCAACATTAGAACAACAATTGGGATCATTAAAAGATGATATTAAAAAAGCTGATCAAAAAATATCATCATCTGTTGGTGATATGCAAAAAACTGAAACTAAAAATTCAAAAGCTAAAGATATTTATGATAAAATAAAAGCTGAAATACGTATGATGAAAGAAGAATTAAATGCAATTGAACGTTCAAGAACACCAAAAGAAAGATCACTTGGACAATGTAATTCAAATTTAGAAGCAATGCGTGCAACAAAAGAAGGTCTTGAATCTGAATTACATCAAGATTTAATGGCACAATTATCAACAAGTGATCAATCACAAGTTGATACATTAAATGATGAAATACGTACATTAACTAAAGATAATAAAGAAGCATTTGCAAAACGTATGAGACTTGAAGCTGAAAAAAATAAATTGGAAAATTTATTAACAAATAATTTACACAGACGTAAAGATGAACTTGTACAGGCATTACAAGAAATATCTGTTGAAGATCGTCAACGTCAATTAGATACATCCAACTCGACATTAGCTGAAATTGAAAAAAGATTAATTAAAGTTAATGCAGATTTTAAGGTACAAAATGATAAAGTTATTGTTGCATCAAAAAAACAAAAAATTGAATCATCTGAAGTTGAAAAATGGAAAATTAAAGAAAAAGAAATACAAGAAAAAATTGAATCTGATGCTAAAGATTTAGAAAAATTAGCAAGTAAACAAAATTTATTACAATCTAAAATAAATGAATGTACACAAAAAATAACTGATCTTGGTGCATTACCAAGTCCTGAGGCATATGAAAAACTAGGTAATTTATCAACAAAACAATTATTCAAAGAAATGGAAAAAGCTAATAATCAATTAAAAAAATATAGTCATGTTAATAAAAAAGCATTGGATCAATTTATGTCATTTAGTGATCAAAAAGAAAAATTAGTTAAACGTAAAGAAGAACTTGATCGTGGTGATGAAAAAATTAAAGAACTAATGAATGTATTAGAAATGCGTAAATGTGAAGCAATACAATTTACATTTAAACAAGTTAGTAAATATTTTAGTGAAGTATTTAAAAAATTGGTACCAACTGGACATGCACAACTAGTTATGAAAACAGCTGATGGTGAAGAGGGTGATGGTGATAATGAGGATGTATCAACAGCTGCTGCTGATTCTGATCGTTTTATTGGTGTTGGTATACGTGTATCATTTACTGGACATAAAGCTGAAATGAGAGAAATGAATCAACTATCTGGTGGACAAAAATCACTTGTTGCACTTGGTTTAATATTTGCCATACAAAAATGTGATCCAGCACCATTTTATTTATTTGATGAAATTGATCAAGCACTTGATGCACAACACAGAAAAGCTGTTGCTGATATGATACATGAATTGAGTTCTGACGCTCAATTTATAACAACAACATTTAGGTAAAATTTATTTATTATTTTATATATTATTATTTGTTATTAATTTAATTACTTTTTCCTTTTAGACCAGAGTTGTTACAACATGCCAATAAATTTTATGGTGTCAAATTTCGTAATAAAGTATCTCACGTTGAGTGTGTGACACGTGATGAAGCTGCTGATTTTGTTGAAGATGACACAACTCATGGATAATCAATCAATCAATCAATTTGTATTTATAATTTTTATATATATAACAATTTAATGACAATTCAAAAAAGAAAAAAAAAAAACAAATTATATTATGTATTATTATTATTATTATTATGTATTACATTGTAATATTTTTTATTTGAATCATGATGAACAATAATTTAAATGACAAAATAAATTTATTTTACATAAAATTGTAATAATAATTATTATGAAATTATGAATTATTTATTTATCTTTACGTTGACTTGTTAAACTATCATGTAATGATGCAACAAAAGATTCAACAAGATCTGGATTAACAACTCCATTTGTATCAATAAAATTAGCAACTGATTTTGTCAATGATTTTTCATTGATAACATTGGTTTTTTTATTTTTCATTGAAAATACTAGATTATATTGATCATCATATTTTTTGAGATATGAACTTGCTTCCCAAATATAATCTGGATCATAACCAGCTGGATCTCTGTTGAATTTACAAAGAAACATTATTAATAATTTAATAATAAATAATAAAATAAATACGTTATTACCTTTGTGTTGCAACAACAAATATTCCTTTTTCTTTATATGTTGTGTAAACATTTAAAATAGCCATCAAAACAAAATACATTGAAACACATATTACTAAAACATTTCTTGATGCCGGGAATGGATTAAGAAAATCCCAAACAAGTGCAATACTTGAAACACCAACAGCAACACCACATATTGCCAATCGCATATCAAGTAATCCAAAATTTTCAATATAATTATATTTTCTTGTTAAAACATCTTTGACAACATCATCAAGAGCATTTTTAACTGCTGCTCCATCCCACTTGTTTACCTTAATTATCTGATTTTATAAATGATAAATAAATATTAATAATATATCCAATTTAATTATACATAGGCATATGCAAAATAATTACCTCTGTTGCATTATCTTTGCTATTTTTTCCAGCCATTTCTACCATAATATATGTAATATTTTAAACAATTTTCTTCTTTTTTTTTTATTCAACAAACAAGACAATCTTACACGTCAACACCACGCAGCTTATTTTTTATTATTATTATTATTAATATTTCTACATACGTAAGTTTAAACTCTACACCACCAACCACCATCAGCAGCATCATCGACATTGAAGCTTCATTTCTATTAATAAATCGAAAAAAAAAAAAAACAAATAAATAAAAACATTGGACATTCTTCTACATATAAATTATAATTATGAACTTGTTAATATTCTCCTATAAAAAAATAATAATGTAAAATATGTTTAAAATAAATAAATGTCAATTTAATTATATACCTACTTTAATTATCATCTAATTAATTTTCTACTTTTTTTTTATCTATTTGTATATTATTATATTTAAAAAAAATTCAAAGGTGTCAAAATATATATTTTGTTTGTTTATTTTTTTTATCTATTATTATTATTATTATTATTATTGTTAATGAGTGAATATTTTTTTGTCTCTCTCTGACTCTTGCTCCACACAATTTTGAGCCTATAAAAAAAAAACACTGTGTTGATTGAACAGTAAATAAATCAGCTGTTGCGACTTGCGACTCATTTTTTGGAGTAAATAATAAAATAAAAAATGGGACGAATTGTTTATGCTGAAGAGTGTCTATTGAATTATTTGGAGAAATTAAAAAATCCAAATGACTATACAATTGGTTTAATTCTTGGACAGGTTG
Source organism: Aphidius gifuensis (assembly GCF_014905175.1). Classification (NCBI taxonomy): domain Eukaryota; kingdom Metazoa; phylum Arthropoda; class Insecta; order Hymenoptera; family Braconidae; genus Aphidius; species Aphidius gifuensis. Next base: position 25,269,707 of record NC_057791.1, on the reverse strand, counting down.
GCTATTATTATATTTGAAATTGGATAAATTATCAATATGTCATCCAGATGTTTTCATTTAAAAAATTTATATTACAGAGTACTGAACAAAAAGATTATGTTGTTCATTTAGCAAGAACACCACCACCAGCATCAAAAGATGTTATTGAAGAATCCAATGAACAACATCAACAAAACTCACCAGCTGTTAAGCGTATTAAAACACTTGGTGATGTACCAAGTAGCTGGGTTGCTGATCATGCTAAACATGTTACACGAATGTTACCTGGTGGCATGTGGGTACTTGGTATATTTATTGCTGGACCAGTAGATTGTCTAAATGAAAATAATTCAATGCAAAAATTAAAGTCAATAACATCAGCAATACATAAAAATCTTTCAGTTAATCCATATTTATATGGTAATAATCCAAATGAAAGTATTATTCTTGCATTTAATAATTCAAATAAAAAGTAAGTTTATAAAACAATGATAGTAGGTACATAGCAGTAGTGTGAATATTATTAATGGCAATTAATTGTATTTAGATTTTCATGCAAATCATTTGGTGATAATGCTTCAATGAAAAATGCTGATTGGAAATTTCAATTAAATATAACAAAATGGTATCAACTTGAGACTAGAGTTGATTTTGATCAATTATTTCCCATTGAAAATAATAAAAAAATTGAATCATTAAAAAAACAACATGAAAATATACTTGATGATATATATAAAAAAATTAATTCAGCAATAATAGCTATTGAAGATTCACCAAAATCACCAGATGAACTTGTTCAACTTACAGGAAATAAAAAAAAAAAATTCTTGAAACAAACAAAAAATGATGAATCAAATTTAAATGATGTATCACTACAAGCAGCCATATACATTCCATGTGTAAGTTTTTTAAATTTTTCTTATTATTTATATTTGATTTTAATTATTGTTTTGTAAATTTAATTAGAGTTCCAATAGCCAATATGAAATTAAACAAATAAATTGCAATGGTCAAATACGTTTAATTGGTCAACTTGTTAGTCGTACATTTGTTCATGAATTATCAAGAGTTGAAGAAGCAACAAATGCCATTAAACAAGATATCATGAGATCACTTGCAAGTCGACTTGAAATGCACTGGGACAGTTTACTAGAAGAAGAAAATTCACTACCAGAAGGTAAAACAATTAAATAGTAGCAGTATTGTAAATTAATATTAATATATAATTATAATTTTTAGATAATGTAACACTTCATGAGCCACCAAGAAGAGTTCTTGTTGCATTACCACATAGTAAAATAACACTATCTGATTATTTATTTCCTGGTGAGGGACATCAAGAGGCTCTTATTTCACTGCAAGAACTTTTAGATCTTAAAGTTGAAGAAAGCAGTGTTCAAAAGGAATTTGAACTTCAAGTTGATCCATCTGAATTTTATTGTCAAAATGAATTGTCAAGTAAACCAAGTGAACATGCTAAATATCAAGACAACAGTATGTACATTGTTTATGGTACTGGTCTTGGTATTGCAATATCTCTGCTTATTCTTGCAATAATCATACAATATTTTTATTAATTTATTAATAATATTATTATATATATATATTATTTTGTATGTTTAAATGATAAATAAATTTATATTATAATGACGAAATAAAATTAAATCAGACAATAATCATTAATATTATATATATATATTTATTATTTTTGTAAAACAAATGCATATTTATTGCATTATTATTCAACAATCTTCGTCATTACAACCTGGTCCTTAGTCCTTACAATTTGACAATTATTAAAACGTCATGGAAACTATTTACATAAATATTATATTTCATTCTTTAGCCAACAACAACAACAACAACAGCAGTAGCAGTAGCAACAACACTGTACATTAAATTCAACTCGTAAATTATCATAATGATTTATTTATTTATTATTATTAAACAAATAAAAAACTAATTCAATTGTGCGCACGATATTATAAAAAATTATTAATTCAAGTGATGAGTATAAGATTAACAAATTTATTAATTTTCATCTGTTAATTAATACAAATGTGGTTGTGTAGTTGTGTGTGTGTGACTTTTCTTTTATTTCTATATATATAATAATAATAATAATAAAAATTAAAATTAATGTTGTTATTATTATATTCTCACTACGTGCCGGCTCAATTTATTATTTATTATTTTAATTAATTTATTTATTTTCTTTGTTTTTGGCAGCTCAAATTTAAAACAAATAATAAGGCACGAAGAAAATTTATAATTTAAAATTATATAAGTATAAGTATATCTACAAAATTAAATAAAATTAAATAAAATTAAATAAAATAAATGCGTCGAGTTTAAATTGAACTACGTATGAATTTTCGTTAAAAATTATTTAATTTAATAATTATTATTCTAAATGATGACATTAATAATTATTTTCTTTTTTTTGTCTATTAAAAATTAATTTAAAAAAAAAAATTAAAAATTGATATCGAGGGCTATAATAATAATAATAATAATAATAATAATTCTATTTGCTCTATTTCAATTTGTTCCCACAATTATTTAAAATTATTATTATTATTATTATTATTTTAAAAAATTCTAACCGTATGATTAATACCACTGACACTACGTCCAACACTGGATGATTCTTCAAGTGAATCAAGATCCAATGCTGACTCAATCATTGTTGTGTCTTGGAGCAATCTGAGTCTCGATGCTGATAGTGGTGTTGTTACAGCAACTTGAGATAATTTATTATCCAAAATATTTGCAGAAGCAGAAGCAGCAGCAGCCAAAGTGGAACCAGAACCACTTGGTAAATTTAATGATTGTTTTTGTGTCAATGGTGCTATTTCATCAATGTCTATTGGTGGTATATAAAATGAAGCCATTTGCATTTCATTTGATACCAATTGACTCACGCTATTTGTTGTACTGCCTAAAAAACCAAAATACCAAAATGTCAATTAATTTATCAAATCAAAAAAACAATATAAGTATATAAATAAAACAACAATAACAACACACCTAAAATTAATAATAAACAAAAAATAAAATAAACAATTTGTTAATAATAATTAAGAAAATAATGAAATTCATGCAAATGAATAATGCAAACTTACCAAATGGCATTTGATTAAAGCCCTCGACAATGGCTCGTTTTTTTATAAACACAAAGAAATACCATTTTATTTTATTTACTTTTTTCATTATATTTTTTAAATATATATAATAAATAATTAATAACAATAATAATAATTTTGCCTAGCCAATTTATTTATTTTTTTTTTTTATTTAAAAAATATTCTTTTAATTTTAATTTTAAATAACATGAATAATTTGATTATTATAATATAATAGTATTAAATTTGTGTGTGCCTAATATATTTGATTTATTTAATTTAAATATTATATAGAATTTTTAAGAAAAAAAAAAAAAATAGACTATGAATCATTATCACTGTGTGATGATGAGCCAACAATAAATCTACGATGAATATCATCATCAACATTGTCACCACAATAAAATGAACTTTCAGCAAAAGCCATGTCATTATTAATTGGTACTGATCCAAATTTATTAACAATGCCAATAGCAGCTTGTCCAATTATTGGAATACTACCTGATCCATTATTATACAATATACGATTTGGTAAATAGTTTTTAGTAAATGGCAATTGATTGCATCTAAAATTATTGTATTTAATTGTTTGAGGTGAAAAATATTGTGGTGGTGGAGGTGGAGGAGGAAGAGGAGAAGATGATGAAGATGTTGATGGTAATCTGTGTATGTTACGATAATCATCGTGTTTAATTTGTCTAATATAATGATCATCTGAATAACCACGTGAATAATTACGCATTGTATTATGATGATGATGATGATGATGTTGATGATAATTATTATTATCAACACTAGCATACTGATTGTATATTAAATTATTATCTGAATAACGATGATAATTATCATCATGAATGTGTTGTTGTTGTTGTGGTGTTGTTGTATATTTTAGAGGATAATTGTTTTCTTGATGACAATGTGAATAAGAATAATAATTATTACTACCGCTATTATTATTAATATTATTAATATTATTATTATTATATTTAATTGTATCACTGTCATAACGATTTAGGCCATAATTAACAAGTGGACCAGGTTGTATTTTATCAGACTGAGCACAACGTCGCATTGGATATTTTGGAATGTATACATTGTTTGTATATTCACGATAATATTTTGGTGTTTCATTTAATTTTTTATCAATATTATTAATTGAATAATCAGGAAACTCACCGTTTATGGATTCAATATGTTGTGGTGAACGTTGACCAGATACAAGATTATTCATTGAGCCCATTAAATCGTTGTTGTCACCTTGTGATGATGGTCTTATTGGTGGTAATGATGGTGGTAATTCAAATCCATTTGATTGTGGTTGATTGACTTTAACACTACCATATGCTTTATTATTTGCAATGACATATTCATCAGCACTTCTTTCTTGTTCGGCTCGATAATCTGGTGTTACAATACCTCTACGATCTAAAAATAAATAAATGAAACATTAATAAATAAATAGCTAAGGAAAAGAAAGTTGATTTTTTAAATACATAATATATTAATTTACCAATTAAACTTGGTGGTGCTGGTCCACATAATACGTAAAAACAATTTTCACAAATATTTCCTTGACTGTATGGATTTAAACCTTCTCTTTTACTTGAAAATGAACCTTTTATCTTTTTTTTTTTGAGAATAAAAAAACAAACAAATTAAATTAATAAATAAATAAATACAATTAAATAAATATATTATTTAAACTTACATCTTCATTTGTTGTTTGATTGCTCGCTGTAAGATAAGTGTGAAAACCAGCAAGGCCTAATATACTCCAAATTGAGAAAAAACAAATAATTCCAACGACAACACTTCCTGGTGATTTTTTAACAGCAACCAAAAATGGATCTGTGTTTTCCGAAACTATAAAATTAAATAAATAAATAAATAAATAAATCAATTAAATTAAATTTAATGTAATATTAATGTTAACTCAATCAACTTACGCATAATTAAATGTGTCAATGAACAGGCAAATATATATACACATAAAAATGCCAAAGATACAATAAATGCATAAAAATATCTATAATTTCTTCGACCAACACAATTACCAACCCATGGGCAATGATGATCAAAACCATCTGTTGATTATTATTAATTAATATACATATATATATATACTTAAATGAAAATAGAGGGAATAATGATGTACATACCAACACAATTATCACAAAGACTACAGTGTGATGCTCTTGGTGGTCTAAATATTTTACATGTAAAACAATATTTAATTTTAACAGATTGTCCACGTACTGTTATTTCTTTAGTTCTTGGTGGTGGTCTGTGTGTAGGTGAACTGCCATCATTTGGTACTTCTATTTTTTAATCAAAAAAATTAAATAATGTAAATATTATAAATATTATAAGTTATAACTTATAATAATTACCAATTTGTTTTTCAATGTAGGCAGCTTCGTCTGGTGTTGCTCTTGGTATAACACCAGGATCACTAAAACTCGTTCTAAATAATGCTGACATGACAAATATAAAAAGAAGTCCACCAATAATTGGTATTGCATATGATATTTTTGGACCCAAATATAAACCACTGAAAATAATAAATTATTTAATTTTTTTATCATTAAAAATTAAAATGTAATAATTATAAAATATAAAATAAATATATTAATACATACTCGCAAATAAAAAATAAAGTACTTGTTCCAACAATTAAACCAACAGTTACATAAAAAACACCTGTATGTGGTGCCATCATTATTCTTCCATCAAAACAAAATCTATTTCTTCCAGGAAATAATTCCCATTTTCTCGTCACGTGTGGCATTTTTATTAAAATTTATTTATTTTTAAACTTGTTAACTTGTTAAAAATATTGTGCTTATTATCTCAGTCAAATTATTTTTATTAATTGTTATTTAATTATCTTGTTGATAACTTTTTCAACTAAATGGATTAATATTTATTTGTTTTATTTTATTTTATTTTAAAAACTTGGCTAGCTCACATGCCAAGTTATTATTTTATTATTAATATCTGGAAATTGTAAATAATTTAATTTAACGTTATTTTCAAACAAATACTAGATATATAATTTATTATTATTATTATTATTATTATTATTATTGTGATTGTGATTGTTGTTGAATAATCAACGTAACCTACATTTTATTTTTGTTTTGTATATAGTGCTTTTAATACAAATATATGTAATAATATAGGTATAGATTAGACAACAAGCACAATTAAGTTGAACAATCGTTAGCTGGTTATTATTATTATTATTATTATATTTTTATTTGATGACAATAATATATGAAAAGACTCACGATTATTAATTTGATACATATTTTTGTGTTATTTGTTGAGTATCAAATTTTTCACATTGTCGACACTCCACAATCATCATCATCATCATCATCAGCATCATCATCCTCACCACCAACATCATCAGTTAATTTATTTAAAATTTCGAATGACACAAGCATCAAAACAACTCTTTATAGATACCTATAATTATTTATAATCACAAATTGTTTTAATTTTTTTTTCTCCCTGTATTTGTTGGATTACATCAACAACAATAACAACAATTAATTAATTAATTATTAACAAATAATTACCTGTAGAATGTAAAGACAACAACAACAACAATACCATATTTATTCAACTCAACTTTATGTAATTTTTGTTTTGTTATTTTATTTTAATGATTTTTCTTTCTATTATCTAAATAATTTAAAAAATCTATTGAGTTGGGTATTTACAGGTATTTAATATTTATAATGTTAAAAGCACCACCATGTGAATGAACTTTTCAAAAAATTTAATAATAAAAAAACATAAAATTAAACTAAATGCGTACACACACTTTGTTGATAAAAATAAATTTATTGAATAGATAAAACGACAACTTGATTATTGATGAGTTTTGATGACAATTGACAATAATAAATTATTATTATTTACACACTTTTTTTTTTTTTTAATAATATAATTTATTAACAACTGATGTGTAGAATGTAGATGTGTGTGTGCGTGTATTGAAGAGGACGGAATATATCAGTGCTATCATCTTTCGGTTTTGATATTCAACTATTATAATACTTTTTTGATCACGTGATTCTTTTTGAAAAATATATAAATTTGTAATTTATAAATAAAAAATTTATCCAATTCATCAAATACATTATGTTGGAATTTCAATAAAAAATCATCAAAGATAATTCAATTATTGGAATCTCAAAAAAATATAAATTTTAATGATTGAAAAAAAAGCGGGAAAATTTCAACAACAATATGTATATTATTATGTATTATGTACCAATAAATAATCATTAATCATGATGCATACATATAAATAAGATGGGGTGCCAGCATGCAAACAGCATTAAAACCATAAAAACGATTAAAACATGCTGGTAAAGAATAAATTTTAAATAAAATAAATATAATATACCAGCATACAAAGCTTGTGTGTTTTCAAAGAGGTAAAGAGAGATTATTATTACTATTACTCAAGAGAGAAACCACATCGTGTAGTTTTATTTATAATATAATGTAATAAAGGATATTATATATAAATTATGTCGAGTACGCTATAAAATTTTTGTAAGACGACCAAAAAAATAAAAAAAATAAAAAGAGGGTTTGATATAAAGAAAAAAGTGTCAGTTGGCATGTAGAGATGTATGTATGCAAGAGGGGGTTGAAATGTGTATGTATATTGTATATATATAATACATATAATAGTATAAAGAGAAAATATATATAACATAAAAAAAAGTTGCGATCGATAGGATAAATGAATGCGTGCGATGCGATTGGTGCTAGCTGGGTCGAAAATCGATATGCGAACATATTTAATACCAAGAAAGACCAACAATACAAACGATGAAAAGCTAAATGAAGGGGGGCTGCTGCTGTTGCTGCTGCGTCTCTTTATCATTATGTTATATATATGTATAAGCTAAAATTCGCGCACACACACACATGATAAATAAAAGTATATAAAGAGAAAGAGTGGAAGAGAGAAAGAGATAATAGAGCAAAGACCGAAATATCGATTTTTAGGCCCCTACATGACAGCGGTTCGATGCTGGTCATATCTGCCCCGTGCCCCGTTCGCAATAAAGCGCCTTTCAAAACACTAACGCGTGAATCTAAATCACAACGTTAAAAAGTTGAAATTATATATCTTTATTTAATTCATTTATTATAAAAATAAATAAATAAATAAATATATTTTGTGATGAATAAATAAAAAATACATATATAGTGCATGTGAATAAATGAAAAATATCGCTTAATTGCGTTATAATTTTGATTGTGTTTTATTTATTTTATAAATAACAGTGTTTTGCAAAAGGATATCATCATACTGGAATAATATTAATAATAATAATAATAATAATGTCATCAGGTAATTAATTAATTAATTAATTAAATTAAATTAAATTGATATTTATATTTTTGGATTATTTATTTTTTTAAATATTTCAATATTTTGAATATATACCTATATTTGCGAAGATATTAATAAATATAATATAAATTAATATTATTTAAAATAAATTCAATTGTACACAGTGTGCATGTAGTGAGATTGACCCAATAATCAATAATTGTATTTTTCATTATATCAATACCTATATATATTTATTATTATATAAATGATTAAATAAAAAACGTCGTAATTATCATCATCATCAATCGATCAGATTGTTTAAAACAATGAACATGTATCGAATAGTAATGGCCTCTCTTTTTTTCTCCCTTGTGAGAGTTGTGAATAACCACCCCATTACCCTTCTTTCGGCATCCACAACGATCAACCGTCTCTTTCTCTCACTCAAATTCACCGATCGATAATTCCCGGCATTTATTATATTATTATTATTATCATTATTGTGATATTTAATTTAATTTTTTTTTTTCATCTTGTTGTTTAATAATTAAATTTACAATAATAATGGATTTTTAATTTTCAATTTTTAAAAATATATAGAAAAAATGGCATTAGCAACATCTGAAAATTATCAATTAAAATGGCATAGTTATGGTGCTCATCTTCATAGTTCAGTTGCAACACTGTTGCACTCTGAATCATTTGCTGATGTATTATTAGCAACATCATGTGGACGTCATGTCGCTGCTCATCGTTTTGTTCTTGCAGCATGTTCATCATATTTAAGTCATATATTTCAAACTTGTCATTTTGGTGCAAATACAAATGCTCCAATTATTGTAGTTTTACCAACTGAAATTGGATATCGTACATTGAAAATATTAATTCAATACATGTACAGTGGTGAAGCAACAGTTACAAATGATCAATTAGAAGGTGTACTTAAAGCTGGTGATATACTACGTGTTCGTGGATTATGGAGATCAAATTCATCATCATCATCTTCATCATCATCAACAACATCAGCAAGTAAAAAAGAAAATATACAATCAAATAATCAAAAAGTTGATCGTGATAAACAGCCAATACCAGGTGGCATACAAAAAATTAAACTTGTACAACCAACAAGTGATAAAACTGTTGATACAACAATACCATCAATACCACCTCTAGTACCATCATCATCATTATCATCATCATCATCATCATCAGCAGCAGCAGCATCAACATCATCCACAACATCCACATCAACAACAACAATATTACCAGCAGCAACAGCAGGCACAACAACAACGACAACAACAACAACAGCCACAACAACAGCATCAGCAGCAATTAATGCAGTTAAACTTGTTATACAACCAACTGTACAACCATTAAAAATATTACAAAAAGATAAAGATAAAGATAAAATAAACAATGATAAAAATTCAAATTCTTCTGAAAAAAAAACAACAGTTATAACAAATACTGAAATGGCAAAAAAAACAATTGTCGAAAATAATAAAATAACTGATGAAAATAAAAATAAAGAAAATCTCGAGTCAAATAGTAAAAAAAGAAGAAATACAAGTACAAGTGAAGCAGAATCAAATAAATCATGTAAAAGTGATGCTGATGATAACAATGTAAGTTTTCATATTAAAATGAATTTTAATTTGAAATTTAATATTAATTTATATTTTTTAGTCTGAACTCAATTTGGAATTGCTAGTTAAAGATGAGCCAATTGATTGGGAAGATTCAATGGATCCAGCAGAATCATTAACAATTGATCATGATATTGATATTAAACCAGTATGTACTTGATTGTTGTTATAAAATTTAATTATCATCAAATAAATTTAAATTATAATTTAATTTTCTATTTTGTTTAGGAAATAATTCACAGTGCAGAGGAGGATGATGCTGATATGGATGAAGAAGAATATACACCATTGACTTGTGATTTATGTAGTCAAACATTTAATCGACCATCTGATTGGGTCAGACATATTGAATTTACTCATGCTGATATGACTGAAAATAAAAGAAAAAAACGAAAAGTAAGAAAAAATATTATTAAATAAAAAAATTAAATTTAAATTAAATTATAAATAATTTTACAGGATGATGATGATAGTAAAGATTTTCCACCATTAAAATGTGATTTATGTGGTAATCAATTTCCAACACCACAAGAATGGGTACGTCATATACAAACAGAACATACCGAAGAACAATTGGCACTTATGAATAATTCAGCACCACCAAAACCAAAACGTGTACATAATCATCAAAAATTGTGTAATATTTGTCAAAAAGTATTTCCAAGTCATGCATCAATGGTGATACATCAACGAACACATACTGGTGAAAAACCATTCCTATGTTCTTATTGTAAAAAAGGTTTCAATGTTAAAAGTAATTTACTGAGGCATTTACGAACACTTCATGATAAATTTGTACATCCAAGTTTATATGGCAGCAATGGAAAACAAAATGCTTAAATTATATAATCATCTATCAAGACTAAATCATCACAAATTATTATGAAATACTTTAAAGCTCAATAGTGCGTTGCAGTAATTGCAAATTTTTAAAATTAAAAAAATTGGTTTTTAAAATATCATTAATTAAAAAACTTTTGTACTCTGGTTAAGTACGATATATTCATGATTATATTTATTAAAACAACCAAGAGTTTTTCAAAGTAAAGAGACGTTGAAAAACCATTGCCAAAGTTAAAAAAATATTCCATGTATAATATAATATAATTTCGACAGTAATTCAATAATAATAAAATCCATGAAATTATTTTCTTTTAAAATTATTAAATCTTGCGAATAATAATAATAATAATAATTGTATAAAATATTTCGTATTTTTTCTTGAACCATTTGAAAAAAAAAAAAAAAGTATTTAGCTAAGGATTAAATTAGAATAAATAATTTAATAAATTGGAGTAAGTTTAAATTTAAATTACTTTTAGACTATTAATGGATAGTCCAAAAAATAATATTAATATTTATCTCAGCCCATAAGTTAATTATGTATTTTTATATTAAAGTAGATTATTAATATAGCTATATATATTATGTATATTAATTGTGAGGAGATATGACAGTCGAAATATTTGAAAAAAAAAAAAAACTCGAAATCAGATAGGATATAATAAACAAGTTGTATCCAAGATTTTCTTTTTCTTTTTTTCTCGAAAAATAGTCACAGGCGATGAAAAAAAAAAAAAAATAAAGACGAGTGTCAATGATATTATGTTACTCAGTCTCTCTTTATCTCGTTCTCGCACTGTGACGAGCCAAATACTTATAAATGTAAAATTTAAATAAAAAATAATATTGTCTTCAAAAACATAAACTACAATAATAATAATGATTATTATTTTTTTATTTATCTTAATTGTGTGTTTTTTTTATTGACAAGGCACTTGATGAAATTTAGAAGAAAAAAAAACCATCATTTACTTAATTTAAATAATTTACAATAGAAAAACAAAAAAAAGTAAGTAAGTAAATTGTTAACTTGTTGAATAATGCAATTTGCAATTTGACAATTGGTTTGTTGTATTTTATTATTACTTAATTGATGATAATGATAATGATAATGATGATGTGTGTTTACGCATCTTCTTCTTCATCTTCAATCTTGGGAGCAAGATAATATTTAATATGGCCAATTTCACCAATGTTAAATTCACAAACAAGTGGTACATCATTTGAAAGTGATAATTGTACTTGTTCACATAGTGGTGTTGCTTTTATAAAAAAGTTCAAGTAACGACATGAAAATGATAGCTTAACTGATTCTTGCATTTCAATTGTTACTGAATCAGATTCACCAGAATCAGCTGTTTGTGCCAATTTAACATTTGCTAAAAAATTAAATATACAAATTAATAATTAAATTTACAAAACGTCTTAATCAAATAACAATAATATAAATATATTATTACCAGTTCCAGTATCTCCAGCAGCTGAAAATTTAATTCCTTCCTTGGTACATGCAATTGTTATATTTTCACCAAATTGTGAAAGATCACGAACAATTCTGGCAAATTCTTGTGATGGCATTTTAACAACACAAGAATATACAGTTTCCTATTAATCAATCAATCAATTAATTAATTAATTAATCAAGCATAATAAATAAAATCAAGATAAGATAAATAAATAATAAAAAAATATAAATTACTGGAATTCCAAGATGTTCTTGGTCCATGTTGATGAGTTTCATTTCATATTGTGCTTGTACATCTTTTCCAGGTGTGTCAAACATAAATTCAATTGTATCTGGATTATCAACAGCTCTCATTGTGACTGTGTCATTTGTTGTTGCACATTTTAAAATTTTTGACATGCTATAAATTAATATTTATTATTATTATGACAATATTTAAAGGCAAACATAACCTAGGCATTAAATTCAATAAAAAAAAGTAAAAAATCTTACACAGCAATACTCATGCCCATTGAGAGATTTCTGTCACATCTGTACTTGTCAAATCCATCACTACGTAAATTCATTGATACCAAGGATACGTGAGCATTGTCCATGGCCTGAACCTGGATACCAGAATCAGTGCATTCAAATGTTGCCTCAGTCAAAAGATCCTTGATGGCATCAAGAACCTTTTTCAAGATTGCACTTTGTGTCAAACGTGCTTCAAACATTTTTAACTATTTTATTTGTTTAAATAATTTAAGATTCACTATATAATTGTTGCAATTAAACAACAATGAGGACAATATTAATGACAAATCAACACCTGCTTTATCAAGTAATATGTTGAACAATGTTGAACAACGGAACGACGCAACAGCCGGCTTGGTTCTTTTCTTTTTTTTTTTTTCCTCCTTCTCTCTCTCTCTCTTTTCATTTTCTCTCCTACTTTTTTGTGTATTTCTCCCGCCTTTTTCCCCGCCATCTTTTTATTTATAGATGTCACTCTATGATATTTTAAATGGCGCCTGTTATTTAAATGAAAAATAATCAAATAATTCATACGTCGACATATCATATTGTTGTTAATAATAATTATTGAAAAATGGCTAAAAATGTTTTTTTTTTTCTCTATTAAATGTCCAGACAGCCAAAATTAATTAATAGCAAAAATAATAATGTGTGTTTAATTACAATTATTGATTAATAATAAAATAAGCATTAGAAAAAGTTTGATTAAATAGAAATAAAAAATAATTTGTTATTTTAATAAAAAAAATTGTAGTGTTATTGTGCACATAATATAAATCGCAATTGATTAATTAATTAATTACAAGACATGGTAATTTCACATGATTAGTTACAGCAGAAATATTATTATTAAGATTAATTTTAAAAAGATCAAATTATACAATTATTTGTCGATAATATTTACATATAATGAATTTTTTTTCTCATTGATAGTATTTGTGGAAGTCCTTGTTGAAAGTTATTCATAATAAAATCATAATAAAATTGATTGAAATAATTTATATTTAGCTCAAATCACCAATGTTTTCCAGTTCATCAAACATGTGATCAAGATTCTGTGTAAAAAAATACCAATCACAATATTAATAATTATAATTGACAATTTTAAATTTAAATATTTTATATATGTAAATGTACTTACATCAGGAGAATTTTTATTTTCATCATTATTTTGATGATTTTGTATGGCACTATTGTCAAGTAAATTATCATTATCATCATCCTCGTTAGCATCATCATTATCATCATTATTATCATCATCATCATCATCATCATCATCAATTTCATCATTTGTATCATCCAGCTCATCTGGAATTTCAATTTCATCATCTGAATCATCGTCATTCATTGATAAATATAATTCATCATCAAGTATATCAACTGGTTCTTCTTTGATTGTCGTTATCATTGTCAATTGATCAATATCACTTGGAATATCAATGACACTATCGTTAACAACTTGATCATTTGTCAATATCTGAAATTAAAATAAATTTATTTATTCATACCAACAATAATAACAATAAATATGATAAAAGTAATTTGACTTACTTGTTGATTATCAGATGATGAAACAATTTGAATTTGTTTATTATTAATAATTGATGATTCATTGTTTAATAATTGAATTTGATTATCAATTACATTTGTTTTACCATTGCATAATGAAATATTATTATCATCAGTTTCTTTTTTAATGACATCATCTGGATCAATTTTAACTTTTTTATTGATATTTTTAGTTGTTTCATTTTGTTGTGATGGTGTTTTACTTTTTTTATCACGTCTAAATCTGACAATGGTACTTCTTGTGTCCCACATGAGATCTTGTGATTTTTTATAAACAGCAATGGACTCTTCAACAGTTGGATATCTCACAAATGCATAACGTGTATTACGCATTTTTTGTGCATAGCCAACATCAACACGTGTTGCTGTTGGAAATTTACTTTTTAATTCATTGACATTAACTGATTCTGGCAAATTACCAACATACAATGTATATGGATCAATGATTTCTGGTCGTAAATCTTCTTCTTCTTTTTTTAATGCTTTTCTTTCAACTTTTAAATAACCAACACCAAATTTAATTTTTTCAAGTTCTTCAATAGCCTCATCAATATTAACATTTTCACCCATTTGTACAAAACAATAACGTGGTCCACTTGGACTTTGAAAATGTATATTTTGTATACCATTATGAAATTTACGTACAACATCTTTATTTAAATCTGGATCTGGAAATTTAATAATTAAACTTTGTGCTCTTACACGTTGATTATAATCTCTCTCAATGGCTAATGCTGTTTCAGCATCTTTTAAATTCCAAGGTCTACTTGGATAATTTTGTGACATTGGTTTTCTTTGTTTTGTTTTTTTACTATTAACTGATATTTCTGATACTATTTTAATATCTTCACGCTCACAAGAATCTTTTTTATTATTACTACTATTATTATTATTATTATGTTGTTCAGATGGGGTAGCTGTTGTTGATGCATTTGAATTTTCACCAATTTGATTACTATTATTACTATTATTGTTGTTGTTATTATAATTATTCATTCTTTGCCATTCAATATTCTGTTGTTGTTGTTGCTGCTGCTGCTGTTGATGAAGTTGTAATACTTGACCACTGAAATAAGAATTTGCATGTTGTTGTTGTTGTTGTTGCTGCTGTTGTTGTTGCTGTGATGGTAATTGTGGTTGTGGTGATGAAGATGACAATGATTGACGACGATTTTTATTACGATTAAAATTATTAATACTTCTTTGTGGATAAATAACATTAATATTATGTTGATTATTGAATCTGTTGTTACGTCTATTAAATTTAGCACGATTAACAGCTTGTTGTTGTAAATGTTGTTGTTGTTGTTGTTGTTGCATATTATTAACAGCTGATTGTGATGATAATACTGTTGTTTGTGGTGCCATCCATTGCCATGTTGGTTGAGCATGTGACCATGTTTGTATTTGTGTTACCTGTGGTAATTGTGGTAACTGTGGTAATTGTACTGTTGTTGAAAATACATGTGGTAATGGTGGAAGTGAACCTGGTAATGGTGGTGGTGGCATTGGTGGTAATGGTGGTTGACCAGGTAATGGCTGATTAACACTTATTGTATTTGTATTTGAATTTGAATTATTATAATTATTGTAAGTATAATTTGTTGAATCTTTATTATTAAATGGTGATGATGATGATGATGTTGTTCTTTTGGCACTTGAATTATCTTCTGTTGTCTGTAAATGAATGATTTAATTTCTACATTATTTTTTAATGTTAACTTTGTAATTCAAATAGACAGTTAGACACAGGGATTAAAAAAACATTTTGGAGCATCAAGTATTATTATATATTAAATGCAACAATTATTACAAATAATATTACCATATTTCGATTCATCATGTCTGAGCAGCGTATTGTTTATTTATCCTCTGTGTTATTATGTCACAATTTAATTAACTATTAACTATACTAAAACTAAACATTCATTATTGTTATCGCTGTAATTATTATTATTATTATTTAAATGTTTAAAACTCATAAAAGATTATAAGTTTTGGCTTGCATATCGCTATTGTTGATATAATTATTGCTATTATTATTGTTATTATGTAAACAAACTGTCTGGTACATATGAAGAAAAAGAACAAGAGAGAAAGAGAGAGTAATTGTCACAGTGATGCCAACCAACCCCCAAGTTTAAAAATATATAGCATATATAGGATTTTGATGATTATGGATTTTTGTGGATTTTTGCGGGATGAATAAAAGCATCTCCTCATGATTTCCAATGATTTCTATCACAAAAAAAAATAAAAAATTATTCTCACCTAGTGCACTAAAAAAAAAAAGAGGGATAAATAAATATTTACACAAAATGTCAAAAGCACGTGTTCATTAACATTATGTTTTCACCAAAAATAAAATTATAAATTCAATTGTTATTTGATTTAAATTATAATGATATAAAAATTAATTATGTATTATTTTTAAATTTATAATCTTATTTAAAAAAAAAGAAGTATACCTATATGTATATTTTTTTTTTCTTTATAAAATGAAGATGAACAAACAATTTTCAAATATTAAAAAAGAAAAACAAAAATTAAAAAGATGAATTTACATGAAACTACAATATTATTACTCCATTTTTAAAAAAATCATCGATTCTAATTTCAACCGTCAGAGGATTTTCTTTTTTTCAGAAAAAAAAAAAAAAGCACACACACACGCACACATGCAAACAGAAAAAATAAAGCGAGACAGAGACACACACACACACATAAATATTAACGCAACGAGCCAACGACGTGAAATTTTTTTTTTTATTTGCCATTTTTGACAACATGGCATCTATTAATACAGAAGATATTGAGGTAATTACTTGAATAATCATTAATAAGATACAATTAAACTTATCATTTATTGTCGGAGAAATTTTTTTTTTATCATGGTAATTGACATATTTAAAAATTGTTGGTTCATTCATTTATTTTCATGTGTGAAAGTCTCGCCATGGTTTCACGTTTCTATGATATATTTTATCTTTGTCTATCTTACTATCTTTAATAGTTGAAAAAGTATTCTAACCTTATTTTTTAGAATTAATTTGCAAATACTAAATTTGTAATTATCAATAAAATGTTGTTGTTAAAGATTGTCGATAAAAAGGATCAAGATTCTACCAGTATTGAAGAATATGCACCAGAGCTATTGATAAAACATCCACTTCAACATACTTGGACATTGTGGTACTATGAAACAGACAGAACCAGAGCCTGGGATGAATGCCAAAAAGAAGTTATTAGCTTCAATACAGCTGAAGATTTCTGGAGGTAATTCATTAATTTATTTATTTGATTTATTTATTGTTAATTTTTTTTGTTTTATTTATTTGTTTTATTATCAACAGCTTGTACAATCACATCAAGTCACCATCTGAATTGAAATCAGGATGTGACTACAGTATGTTTAAACAAGGCATTCGACCAATGTGGGAAGATGATGCCAATAAAAATGGTGGTAAATGGGTCTTGCAACTTGATAAAAAACAAAGATTAAGTGATCTTGATAATTTCTGGCTTGAAATTGTATTGTGTATGATTGGTGAAGCATTTCATGAACATTCTGATGATGTTTGTGGTGCTGTTGCAAGTGTCAGACCAAAAGGTGACAGAATTGGTATTTGGACTGCTGATTTTAATAAATCACAAGCTGTTCTTGATATTGGGTAATTATTATATATTTTTATGATATTGATTTATCCATTTTATCAAATTCAATTTTATTTATTTGCTTTTATTTGTTTGTTTAACAGAAGAAAATTGAAAGAACGATTGAAAATTCAACCCAAGCAAACAATTGGATATCAAGTTCACAGAGATACAATGGTCAAAGCTGGAAGTGTTACAAAAAATACCTATTCAGTTTAGATTAAAAAATATAGACATGTTTATTTGATACTTTCACATTATTTTTAAGTATCAAAATATATCATCATTATATTTCTACAAATTCAAGTATGAATTGAAATTTATTTCACAGTTGTTTTTCTTTTTTTCAATTCAAAGTTTCTTTTCTTTTTTTTTATAGTTCATTAACTAATTGGTAAATTCAATTAAATTATTAATAATGATAACAACAACATTTGAGCACAAGAAGAAAAAAAATAAATTATTAAATTTATATCATAATTTAAAGAAAGATATTTCTTAATTACATCGAGAAAATAATAATAATCAATAACTTTGTATTACTTTGTTCTTTTGGTTTTTTTTTTTTCTTTTTTTTTTATTCCACAAATAAAAACAACAACAATTATATATTGTTACAAAAATTAACAAGTTATTTTTCATTCATAATTAATTCCTCAACTAGGTAAACGAGATCTTTTCTTCGTGCATCATTCAATGCACGTATTAATATTTGTTGCCAATTATTATATGCTCCACGTCTTGATTTGAATAATTTAAAAACCTTGCAATAAATAATTAATTTAGTTTGTAGCTTTATACATATACTTAATGATTAATTATTAATTTATCTACCTCTATTGATTTTTCTTTAAATCCAAAATTTTTATTTTGATGAATTCTATCAATTTCACCTTCTTTGATGTCCAAAAATCTTGCAACTTCAGTCCAATATCTTCCAAGATTTTCACTTAATATTTCAAATACTATATAAAATAATAATAATTATTATTATTAACAAAAATATTAAATAAATAATGTGAGCTAATAATTAATACCTTTGTTTTGTAAATCAATTGATTGACCACTTTGACTATCAAAATCATTTTGATTTTTCACGTAATAAGGTGCAATACTTTGCATGACTTTTGGTATTATTGTTGTTGTGGTTGTTGTTGTTGTAGTTGTTGTTGGATGAGAAGGAAAAAGAAAAGTATTATGTGTTTTATTTGTCAAGTTACTTGATGTTGATGTTGCTGTTGTTGCTGATGCTGTTGGTTCCAGTACTGATAATTTATTAGAAATAGAATCAATTGTGACTAATGAAAATATTGATAATGCCAATATTGATATAATAAATATTATTAATAATTTATTTTCATGATAATAATGACGTAGATTTTTTAAATCACATAATGATGATGATGATGATGAAGATACATCAATAATACTAGATTTATTTTTATGAAAATTATTATTTGTATTATCATTAATTGTTGTTTCATTTAATAATAATTTTTCATCATCATTGGATAATGTTAAATTATTATTATTATTAATATTAATATTAAAATTCTTACCAGATTGAGACTTGTATATATTAAAATCAACAAAGGCATTAGCAGTCTCATTGATTGAAAGATCTTGCAAATAATTTTGTATTTGTTGATTGAGACAAGGATCTTTTATAAATTCATCAGAAATATATTTAATTGGCTCAATTGATTTGAAACTAAGAACAGCACGTCGTTCGAGAATTTTTAAAAGTCCAATGACATCATTTATTCTATCTGTTTCACGTTTTGAATTTATTATTTTATCATAAAATAATTTTAATTCATTAAGTTTATCATCAGTAACATGTAGACTAGCTATTTTTAAAAAATTATCACGTAAATTATTGTATCGGTTTATGCAACGATATCTTGTTTCCAATTGTTTATCCATTATAATTTATATTGCAAGTTGCAACTAGACACTGTCTTTCATTGTATCATTATTATCATCATCAATTGAAATTTGAATCACTGGGATTCCCTGAATTCATATTTATTTATTTTATTATTTATTTAGATGGTTGATGATTATTGCGATGTAACAATACAATTACACATTATAATTTTATTGTCATTGTCTATCATCATGTCATGTTGATAAATAATATCTGGATTCTGTAAAAAAGATTTATAATTAAAACAATTAGATTTTTATAAATATTAATTTAATATTTTTATAGAGTATGTTAAATGATGAAAAAAAAAAAAACCAAATATTTATATTGTTTGATACAGTTTGATAAATTAAATATAATAATAATAGATGAATAAATAATAACCATTTGTTTATATAGTGTATTTTTTATTATAAAAATATTTTTTGTTTTTTTTTTTCTATAAAAATAATAATAATAATCATCATATGTAAACTGTTTAACCGACAATTTTTATTTACTCTCGCACTCGTGTATGTATGTGTCATGGACCATGGTATGTGTATATAGCGCAGCCATATTGTTGCTGTCACATACTGAATGATATTCGCTTTTGATCTTTTTAATTTTTATTCCGAGTCATTCACATACCATACTATAACCAACAATACAATATTCATAAATATTTATTATTAACTATTATTGTTTATAATAAATATGGAAGAAATGAGTGTTATTTTACCTGATAAAGTGAGTTATATCAATAATATTTAAATAAATTGCCAATATAGAGCCACCAATGTAATTGATGGATTGATTGATTGATTGATTGTGTTCATCATAACTATATTTATTAATGTCATATATGTAATTTCAGGATGTGCTTGAAATTGAACCAAAGCCATTTGTTGGGTATCATTCAGCTGCTGGTGATGAGCTTGATATTGAAGATTTGTACACAAGATACAAGGTAAATAAATTATTTGATGATGATGATTATTATTATTATTATTATTATTAATTGACGTTTTTCATATATTCATAGAAACTTCAACGACAACTTGAATTTTTAAAAGTACAAGAAGAATATATTAAAGATGAACAACGTAATTTAAAAAAAGAATATTTACATGCTCAGGAGGAAGTTAAAAGAATTCAAAGTGTACCACTTGTTATTGGTCAATTTTTAGAGGCAGTTGATCAAAATACTGGTATTGTTGGTTCAACAACTGGCTCAAATTATTATGTTAGAATATTATCAACAATTGATCGTGAATTATTAAAACCATCAGCAAGTGTTGCACTCCATAAACATAGTAATGCACTTGTTGATGTATTACCACCAGAGGCTGATTCAAGTATATCAATGTTACAAGCTGATGAAAAACCAGATATTCAATATTCTGATATTGGAGGTATGGATATGCAAAAACAAGAAATACGTGAAGCTGTTGAATTACCATTAACTCATTTTGAGCTTTACAAACAAATTGGTATTGATCCACCAAGAGGTGTACTTATGTATGGACCACCTGGTTGTGGTAAAACAATGTTGGCTAAAGCTGTTGCTCGTCATACAACAGCAGCATTTATACGTGTTGTTGGTTCTGAATTTGTACAAAAATATCTTGGTGAAGGACCAAGAATGGTACGTGATGTATTTCGTCTTGCTAAAGAAAATTCACCAGCAATAATATTTGTTGATGAAATTGATGCTATTGCAACAAAACGTTTTGATGCACAAACTGGTGCTGATCGTGAAGTACAACGTATATTATTAGAATTATTAAATCAAATGGATGGTTTTGATCAAACAACAAATGTCAAAGTTATCATGGCAACAAATCGTGCTGATACACTTGATCCAGCATTATTACGTCCTGGTCGTCTTGATAGAAAAATTGAATTTCCATTACCAGATCGTCGTCAAAAACGTCTTATATTTTCAACAATAACAACTAAAATGAATTTAAGTGAAGAAGTTGATCTTGAAGATTATGTTGCACGTCCAGACAGAATATCTGGTGCTGATATTAATGCCATTTGTCAAGAAGCTGGTATGCATGCTGTACGTGAAAATCGTTATATTGTACTTGCCAAGGACTTTGAAAAAGGATACAAAAATAATATTAAAAAAGATGAATCTGAGCATGAATTTTATAAATAAATAATTTGCTACAATTCATTTTTATTATCACATTATCTTCTTCTTTTATTATCATCATCAATTAAAAAATTAACTTGTATTTAATCAAGTCTACAAAATTATTGTCAGGCAAATACTACTATAATAATCATAATAATAAAATTTAAAAATAATAAAAAAAGGATTATTTTATTTATTTGCCCTGTTTTTTTTTTTTTTTATGTATATTCTACGCACCAACACAATTTGACAATATTTGCATGTATGTGTTGTGTGTGTGTCAGTCAAATTGACATTTCGGAACAAAAACATAAATACACATCTATTTTGTTTATATTTTTATTTAGATATAAAATTTTGTGTCTGATATTAATTAAGCTTTAATTTATAATGGATCTTCCACGTGTGCTTGTTTTAAGCTCAAATATTGAAAAAATAACAAAAATAGCCAAAGGTAAATAAATAATCATTTGATTCTAGGTTAATATTTATTTACTTATTAAATTAAAATTTACAGATTTAGATTCAAAATTTGTTGCTGAAAGTAATAATGTTAAATTTTACACTTGGGATATTATAAATAAATATTACAATGCCAAAGTAATGCTGTGTGTAACTGATAATATAACACCTGAAATATCAATTGACAACATTGAAGCTGTTTTGCTCCATTATGATCCAACAGTAAGTCTATTTTATTTCATTTGTTATAATCAAAATAATAATTATAAATTTAATTATTACAGATTGATGAATCACAAACAATATCATTGGATAATTATTTACCATTTATAAAAACACTTACTGAAGCTGATGTTTTTCTTCTTGCTTGTGATAAATTTCCAGATTCAACTAAACGAGATGAAGGTAATTATAATAATATAGTCAATAATTATATCAATTATTATTTGTTAAATTAAATTAAAATTAATTTTTTTAGTATCAGAATGGTGTCATGTGAATAATTTTGAATTAGTCGATATGGAAGCATCAGAATCATCAGATAATGATAATGATGATGATATTATTGAAGGTGAAAAATATGGTCTTGAAAGAATTATCGAAGTATTGCATACCCATACCTGGCCAAACAGATCACTCAAAGGTATTATTATTATTATTTATTTACATTTCCAATAATGATAATGTGTTGTATTTTTATTTGACACCAACAGGTATTCCTCATGGCAGAATATCAACATCAAATGAACCGGATGTTAGCCAAGTTGAGGATCAATTGGAAAACATAAGATTAATTCCAACAGGGGATCCAAGTCAACACATGCTCATGAACAGTGTACTAGGTAATTGTTATTATTACTATTATGAATTGTTAATTGTTAAAATGATGATAAAATACAATATTTGATAAATTTGCATAAGATGGTATAATGGGTGATGAAAATGCTGATTTTGGTGAATTATTTGGTCAATTAATGGCAATGAAACAACATGCAACAACACTCACGTCAAGTAATCGTCGTGCAGCTGCTGAACAATTAGTGACTGCTTTTTGGAGATCAATTGGTGGTGATCCATCAGAACTTGAAGATATGGATGAATAAATTTAATTTAAATAATATTAATATTAATAATGATAATGATACTTTGTAAAATTAAATTTAAAATAGAATAATATAGAATAAACAATAGTATTTGATGAAAAATTTTTTTTTTATTCAAAATTAATATAAAAAATAATAATACAGTAATTGTCTTTTATTTTATTTATTTACAAAAAAAAAAAAAAATACTAATAAATATAATATTAGTGGTAATTAATGATAAATTAGAGATAATTTTTAGGAAAAAAAAACAAAAATTAATGAGGTAATATTAATATTCTTGACACTTGTTTAATTGTTATTTTATTTACATAAAAATATTGGCAATAGGTACGTCGATTTATTATTATTAATTTCATTTCATATAATATCTAGCAAGTAGTAAAGTAACAAAAAGACATTGGCAATATTTTTAATAGAACCATTTGATTTATATGTTAATTAAAAAATGTGCTAAATATCATCCGAAATGTCATGATTATTTTCCATTGGTAAACCTGATGTTTCACGTATTTTTTTATAACGTTCAACAAGATCACTGATTGAACGACGTTTATGTTTTTTTTCATCATCATTATTATTAGCATCATCATCATTATCATCAAATTTATTATGATTTTTTCTTCTCGTTACAACACCAGATGGATTTTTATAAATTTCAGTATTTTCATTGATTGTCGTAAGCTCAGCAGATATTATTTCAGTCGAATTAAATGCTGGTTTATCAATGTTATGGATAATTGTTGACATTGATGGTCTTTCTGGTGTTGAAATACCTGGTGTTGAAAAATCACGCATACTCATACCAAATGAAGCATCACCAAGTGTATTCATTTTCCATGAACTCGATGATGAAATATTACAATTTGCAAAATTTGTTCTTGTATTACCAGCAAACAGTCTTGAAAATTTTGCTGTTTTAGTATTTACAGATGTATTTGATGATGATGATGATGATTGTGGTGGTGGTAGTGGTGGTGGAGGTGCTACAAATTTTTTAACTGGTGATATTTTATCATCAAAATTAATTCTTGAAATAGGCATTTTGATACGTGATTTTGTTGCTTTTGGAGTATTTTGATTATCATCATTTTTATAACGTGAAAAAAGTGATTTATGAACACCCTCAACTGGTGTCAACTCTAGACGTTTTAATGCTTCATTTTTTTCAGCATCATATCCATTTGTATGAAATTGTATTGTTGGTGATGATTTTAAAATAACTGAATCAAATACATCTTGTGATAATTGCATTGTCAGATTTTCAATTCTCATTGGAATATTATTGTTGTTGTTGTTGTTGTTATTGTTATTGTTGTTGTTGTTTGTCTCTTCATTTTGTAATTCAACAGTTAAACTGGCCATTAATGTTTCTAAATTTTCAACAAGTTTACCCATTGATATTAAATCACTGACACTTGCATCAATTTGCATATTACAATCAGTAAAATCAGGATAACCATATTTTAATATATTTGCTTCAATTATTTCAAGTATACAATTAAATACAATTATAAAATTTGTCAAATTAAGTTTATTATTATGATTTTCATCATAAAGATGATGAAGAGCAACTTGTAGCTCTGGTTTAAGATTTTGTATTTCTAAAAATTTATCAACTTCAATGTGTGCTAAATTATTACCATCTAGACAATTAACATCATTTGATAATATACTGTTGGCCATTGTTGCAACTCTCTCACTTGTGTCACTTTTAATTTTAAGTTTTTTCATTTGTTTATTTAAATATTTTAAACTTGCACGTACATTGTCTTTCCATAAATCAATAACTTCAGTGTCATTTGGATCAATCATACGTTTTTTCATATCTGGATGTACAGTTGCATCTAAAATTATTTTAGCCAACTCTTGTTTTAATTCAAATGTTTCTGTTTGATTTTTTTCAATTGATTCAGCTAGCTCTTGTGATACTGCTTTAGCTTTATTTTCAATTTCCTGAAAACGTTGATGTGATTTTATAATTTTTTGTGATTTATCAGCAATAATATTGTTCAACATTTTTTTAGATAATTCTTCACTTGGACCTGGTCTTGGACAATCCAATATTATTTCATTTGGCAATTGTCGTTTTAAATATGATTTTAATACTGCTTGTGATAATTTATGCATTATATTTGTAAATTTATTTCCACCAGCATGAAATAAATGTGATGTTAAAATTGTTGGAAATGGAATATCTGGATTTTCATTTGATATTATTGTTATAAAATCACGTACTTCATTTCTATATTTTCCTTCTAATTTTTTTTCAAGAATTGGCCATTCAACAAATTTCTTGAATCTTTCTTCATCATAAATATTTAATAGATAATAAGATACATTTATAAATCCACTTGTATTTGGCTTGTCAAACATTCCCTTTAAAAAAAAATACAAGTAAGTATTACATTAAAAAATAATAATTTTAGTACTATTGTTTATTATTTTTTTATTTACCTCTTTAAAACATTTTTTAAAATCATTGTTTGGTGGAACTAGTTGATTCAAAAGAAATATATTTTTATACAATGATTTACTTTCAGTCATTTTATTTAGTTTATCTTTTATAAACTCTTAACAATATTTTTATTATAATTGATTATAATTTATAACAACTTTGTCTAATGTCTATTGATGTCTACAGATGTCTATTTGACACACACACTGGTCACTGACACACACAAATGGTGTGCCGGCTGTTTTTTTTTTTAAACAGGTAGCCAGCCTAATGAAAATTATAGCTCGTGAGAATAAACAAATATCTAAGGCAACGTCACAAATTTCCCGCCAACATATATTGGTATCACTGTAAAAAATATGGTCGATTATTTTAAATAAAGTTGAAATAATAACGCTACTGAAAAAAACAATATTTGATTTAATGTGTGAAACATTTACAAAAGCACGTGATGATCGTACAGCACATGATACATGTATTTCAACATTAGCACAAGCTTACAACAATGTAAGTTAATTTATTTAGGTATACCTAAATAAATAAATAAACAACTATAATTAATTTTATTTGGTTTTAATTACAGTATGATTTTGATGAATTTTACGAGTCATATGAAAATTGCATACAAATACCTTTGTCATATGTACAAAAAGAAGAATCAATTGAAAATGCACTTGAATTTGAAGCATATATGCATACATAAAAATATTTCTCCGAATTTTTCCGAATTTCTCCGCGGTTTCTCCGAATTTTTCCCAAATTGACTCATGCGGAGAAATGAATGGAGAAAAGTATCAAAATTTTCTTTCGAATTTTCTCCGAAAAAAAAAAAATAGAATCATTCGAAGAATAAAAAAATTTTGTTTTTAATCTTTGACTCGTTAACTAATAATCATAAAAAAAAATTTATTCGAAGGAAAATATGTATTTTTTTTATTCTTCGAATGATTCTATTTTTTTGTGATTATATTCGTCAATATCGTGAAAATATTGTTAATCATCCATCAACAAAAAATTATCATGAAATAACAGAACAAGCTATACAACATGTATTAATAATTATGTCAGTTATTTGAAATGACAACCCAGTTGGAGAAATATTTCTCCAAGGGAAAGCTTTATAATTTATCTAATAAAGATGAAAAAAATAATTTAAAGCTATTACTTGATATGATATACTCATGAGTAAAATACCAGAAATGAAATTAATTGAATTAATTGTTGAAGTATATGAAAAAGTTCAATCGAATGTGTCAGAAAGAGTTGATGCGTTAACAAATATCATTGATGATATTATACGACTTGATGAAATTCATTTAAAATGTAGTGACCAAAAAGTCAAGAAACCTTTCTCAAAATGTCTCAACATAATATACTCAATGTTAAGATCAACAATAACAAAAATAACACCAGTTATTCAAAATCTATTTTATAGGGTTTTATCAACAAGTATTCATCATGATGATAAAAACATACAGGTGCAAGCTGCAATAATAAATGCTGTTGGTCTATGTTTATTATTAGATGCTGAATTAGCCGAAAAACATATTGAAATATTTTGGATGATATTAAAAAATGATAATGATTCTTATGAAGAGAAAATAATGGCATTGGGTATTCCCTGGTAGAGATGCTCCGTCGAATCGACGTCGGGCCCGACTTACTATCGAGATAACATGTATAAGCATAGGGAAAAATTTTTAGGTTGATCAACATGTTATGTCGATATTAAGTCGGGCCCGATATATAATTATATTTGATTTATTTTTAAAATATGGTCTTGATCATTTTGATCTTGTTGATCCTGCTGATAATATTTCTCCGAATTTGTCCGAATTTCTCCGTGATTACTCCAAATTTCTCCGTGATTACTCCGAATTTCTCCGCGATTACTCCGAATTTCTCCCGAATTGAGCCATGCGGAGAAATGAGTGGAAAAATTTTCTTCTCGTCGTTGATTTCGGAAAAATTTCTCCGTGGTAAAATTATTTTTTTCACATAATTTTTCTATATATAAAATAAAAATAAATAAATAAATGAAAATAAAGAAAAAATAAAAAAAAAGGTGCTTTGAATTTAAATTAATAATATTATATATTTATTTATTGCTGATTATATTTATTATTTATTTGTAATTAAAAAATGATGAATAAATTATACAAGTACATTATATGTATTTCGATGATGTTTATAATTATTTAAATATTAAAAATGTGCTGCAATTGAAGCATTTACAATACATGGTGGTGTAAATCTAACAAAACGAATGGTATTTTTAATATTAATATATGTTGATGAAAGAGTTATCAGTATGCCAAGAAATACAACAAAATAACCAAACCAATCAACAATTAAATCAATATTACTTGTATCTTTTTCAGCAATTGCAATTGGTCTTGATTGGACTGATTTATATGTTGATAATTTATTTGAATCTTGTGGTGGTGGTGGTGTCTCAACAAGACCAATATTATCAATCTTTAATTTTTTTCTAAAATTTGATGGACCAGCCAAGTCATCTTGTTCATGATCCTTGTTGTTGTTATTGTTGTTGGCATAATAAACACATTTATGATTGTCTGGATTTTTATCATTAAAACGATAATGAATTGATTGTGAATGTGCCTTTTCATCAATAACATTATCTTCTGATGAATGACACTCAGTAGCTGATTGTATATCGTGATGTATTTTAATTTTTTTAGCTTTTTCTTTGAGTGCTTTAGCTTTGGCATACATTATTGGTGGAAGAACAAATACAAGTGGACCAGTTAATGTACCACCAATGAGTGCCATAACAATGTCAAATCGAGGCACTGATTCACCAACAATAACACCAAGTAAAACTATTGCTGAACGCATTGCACAACGTTTCCATCCAAAATCTAAATTATTAAATAGAAATATTATATTATTAAATTTTTGTTGTATTAATATACTATAATATTTACTTCTTTGAACATGAAGTTCATCTTCAAGATGTAAAAATAATGCTGAATGTCCAATAACACTAGAAAATATCAACTGTAATGCTGATATAAGAATAGCAGCTCTACTTGCATAACTTGGTGGTGCAATTTGTAATATATTTGCTGTTGTACTAGCACCATATTTCCAAATAGCTAAACTTGTTGTTGTACCAAATATAAATGCAGTAACTGTAATTAAATATTTTTCATTAAATAATAGTTGAATTAATATAATAATTTTAAATAAATATATATAATACAAACATAAAAATGAAGCAACAACAGATTTATTAATATTTTTAGGTCGTTTCATATCAACTTGAATAGTCATCAGTGTTGGATGAACATCAAATTGAAAAGCTAGCATGCCATAACCAGATATAAATTTATCCCAAGTAGGTGATGTTGGAAGTGGAAGACTATTGAGTTGACGATCATCTGATATAATACACCACCACACTAGTACAGCAGTTGCAATTACAGCAATTGTTGAAGTTATTGCCAGTGATCTTTAATATTTATAAATAAAATTAATAAATGATAATAAAATACATACAATAAATAAATGCCTTACTTCATGTCTCGTGGACTACCTAGCCACATCAAGGGACAAAGTCCAATGCCAACAACAAGTAGCCAATAACAGAATGACATATCAAACTGATTATCTGATACTTTTAAACCAAATAATTGAAGATTTTGTGAAGCTAAAAATTTAATAATAATTTATTTTATTTATTTAATTATTATTTTTTTTTTTTTTTTGAAATTTAAATAACTTACCAACAAGAAGATTTGGAATTCCACAGCCAAATACTGTCAAGTCAAGAAGTACAGTAACACAAGTTCTAAATTTTGGACCAAGTGTAAATTCTGTAACAGCTGCAAGTGGATATCTGTAATTTACATAAAAAGTTATATCTAATTTTTTAATTTAATTTAATTAAATAAATAAAGAAATAATAGTTAAACCGATTTTTTGTGAATATCTGAGGATCCAAACTGCTGGCAATTGTCCATGATTTACCAAGTAAAATTGCTGTATAAATTTGTAGTAAAACGACAACAATAACAAGTGGAATACCAAGTAAACCTAAATAATAATAATAAATAAATAAATAGGTATTTAATTAATTTAATTGATTAATTAATTTTTACCACACTGTACAATTGCACGTGGCAATGCAATTATTGGAAATACACCAAAAATATCAATAATACATAGAGTTGCAAAAAGTACAGAAAGTCCTGAGTGTGATGATTCATGACGATTAATAAGTGAATCTCTTTCTGAATTCATCATAACAATTAAATTTAATAATCAAACTTTTAGCTGTTGGCTGTATGTATCAACTAATGAGAGTAAAATTGATTAAGTGAATATACATGGTGCATAATGCATAATGGTGATTCCAACCGGTTTCAATATTTGTGGGATGTAATTTGATAGCACCACCACCACCACCATCCAGAAACAACAACTCTCCAGTCAAAGAAGACCTACAACAACCACCTCACGATTCATCGTTGCATGTTAAAATAAATAAAATGAAAAACATATCAAAATACAATATATTATATTAAATAACAAACAAGTTATTGATTATTTTTTCATATGTTTCTTTATTAACAAAAAAATATATGCCATTAATTGTTATACATATATAATAATTATTATTATCTTGAAACAATCATTGTTATAATAATTATCATTATCATCCGCACTTGTTAAATCATCAATATAATAATAATAATTGTAATAATAATAGTAATATTTAATTCAAAATTCACTATTGTGAGAAAAAAAAAAAAAAAGTTAACTGACTATTTGTTTGTCATTAATGAATCATAAAATAAAAATTACAAAAGTTGAAAAAAAAAAGAAACAAAAAACAAAAATGGAATTTCAAGTATTTTCTCTTTTTCTTTTTTTTTTTTATAATATACTTATACTTAATATTATTATTATAAAGTTTAATTGCAAATAAAAAAGAGGATGTTATAAATTGATAATAATAAATGAGATTAATATTTATCAATATATATATATTATAATATAATATAAATTATCATATAATTATTTATAAAAAAAAATTAATCCTCAGTCTCATATGCAGGTGAAGCAGGTGAGTATGTTGGACTAGTTGGAGAATAGCCTTGTACAGGTGGTGAATAAGCTGGACTTGTTGGTGAGTACTTGGTACTGGATGGTGAATATTGTGGACTTGATGGTGAATAATTTGGACTTGATGGTGAATAGTTTGGACTTGATGGTGAATATCTTGTACCACTTCCACCAGGACCTCCTGGACCTCCTCCACCGCTGCCACCAGCACCACCATCACCACTTGTATGTTGTGGTGAACTTGGTGAGTATGATGGTGACGTTGGTGAATATGAGGGTGATGTAGGTGAATAAGTTGGACTTTGTGGTGTATATTGTGGTGATGCACCAGCATATGATGGCGATGTTGGTGAATACGACGGTGATGTTGGTGAATATTTTGGTGAACTTGGTGAATATGATGGACTTGCTGGACTGTATTGTGGTGAACTTGGTGAGTATGATGGTGAAGTCGGTGAAAATGATGGCGACGCTGGTGTATAATTTGGTGAACTTGGTGAATATCCAGGTGACGTTGGTGAATAACTGTGACTTGTTGGTGAGTATGATGGAGATGTTGGACTGTAAGATGGGGATGTTGGACTATAAGATGGTGATGTTGGAGAATATGAAGGAGATGTTGGACTGTAGGAAGGTGAAGTTGGACTGTAAGATGGTGATGTTGGTGAATAACCAGGTGATGTTGGACTGTAGGATGGTGAAGTTGGACTGTAAGATGGAGATGTTGGACTATAGGATGGTGAAGTTGGTGAATATGAAGGAGATGTTGGACTGTAGGAAGGTGAAGTTGGACTGTAAGATGGTGATGTTGGTGAATAACCAGGTGATGTTGGACTGTAGGATGGTGATGTTGGTGAATAATTTGGTGATGTTGGACTGTAGGATGGAGATGTAGGTGAATAATTTGGACTTGATGGTGTCATTGATGGTGATGTTGGTAAATATGCCGGTGATGTTGGTGAATATGATGGTGATGCACCACCAGCACCACTACCACTACCAATACCACTAGCACCACCTGGTGACATTGGATATGGTGACATACTTGGTCCTGGACTACCAGGACTACCAGGTTGTGGTGAATATGCTGAATATGCTGGTGATAAACCAGATGCATCAGATGCACCAGATGGTGAAAAACATGCACCACCAGGTGTCATACCAGAACCAAGTGATGGTGACATTGATGCACCATATGCTGGTGTTGCACCAGTTTGTGACCATGGTGTCATTTGTGGTGACATACTTGGTGTTGCAGCATTACCAAAGAACATACCACCACCGCCCATAACACCAGCACCAACAGCCATTGGTATTTCAATACCAGCTTTACATTTTTCAGCATCCAATAATAAATCAAAACAACCAGTACCAATTCTCGGTAATTGTCCCATAATAATATTTTCTGATACACCTCTCATTGGATCAACTTCAGCATGTGATGCAGCATCTAATAATACATCAACTGTTTCTTCAAATGAACATCTCATTAATGCACCAGTATCTTGTCTATTAATACCATGACGTGTTATTGCCATTAAATGTCCTTTTGCTGTCATAACATCACACAACAAAGCCAAATGACGATAATTAACATAAAGACCATAAAATTGTAATACAGCATTCATTTCTTTTTCAACTGATTTACGTACAGCTTCAATACCCAATACACTAAATATTTCACAAATGTCATTACTAAATGTTCTTATTGGATCAACATCTCTTTCACTTAATACTCTCATTAAACTTGTACCATCTGTTTCTAATAACCATTCAGCAATAGCTTTAAATTCACCAGTTTCAGTTATTATAATACGTTTTTTAGCATCTGTTTGTGGTAAATGCATATATACTTTACCAATAGCTTCAATACCTTGCAATGTCATATCACTCAACATATTTGCTTCAATACAACGTAAAAACATATCATCTTCCATTTTATCAACATCTTCTTCTTGATTATCATTAAATTTATTACTACTGCTATTTTCACCATTATTCATAATTCTAATACGTAATACAAGTTTTTCAGCATTATCATCATTAAATATACAATTTAAATCATCACCAAAACCTTGATTAATTTTTTCAGCAATTTGTTCCATTGTTAATTTTTTATCAGTCATTCTTTTACGATCTAGCTCAACACGTAGCAACCATGGTGAAATTTTTTGTGGATCAAAATCCGGCATTTCATAATAAACATTAACAAATTCTTGATCTTCAGCAATGACAGTTCTTTGTGGTTCTGGATTGGTGAAATTTTTTGTGGATCAAAATCCGGCATTTCATAATAAACATTAACAAATTCTTGATCTTCAGCAATGACAGTTCTTTGTGGTTCTGGATCATAATATATTGCTGTATTTGCTGTAACTTTTTTTAATGTTGTATGCTCAAGACGACATAATACATTTTTAGCTTTTTCAGCATCACGTGCTGCAGCACCAGTTAAGAAAACAGTTAATGATGGTGCTTTTGGTTTTTTTGATATATTTATAATTTCTTTTAGACGTGGTACACCAAGTGTTACATTTTTAGATGATACACCAGCAAAATGAAATGTATTTAATGTCATTTGTGTTGCTGGTTCACCAAGTGATTGTGCAGCTAATGCACCAACCATTTCACCAGGTGCACATTGTGCTTGTTGAAAACGTGTTTCAATTTCACCAATTAACCATTCAAATGCCTCTGATGATAATCTATATTCTTCAGATACATTTTTAGCACATAATGTTGAACGTACAAGACATCTAAATAATAATGTTGCATTTTCATTAGCTTGTTTTGATAAACGATCATCACCAGCAACAATAATACATTTATCTAATAAATTTTTAACACCTTGTATAACTCTCAATGGTTTAAGATCAGTTGGTGCACGTTTATTAATGTGAAATATTTTTTGTACATTCCATATCATTCTTTGTAAATTACATGGTAACACAACTTTTGATTCACCAGATGGAAATATTTCTCTTAATACAGCACGATCAGTATTCAATTGTTCCCATTCATGTTCAAGTTCAGATATAACTTCACCAGAACCCATCATTTCACGTACAATATCTTCAGTAAATATACGACGTAAATATCTTTCATTTGTTGGATCAAATTTAAATTTTTTTTCAAATGCTTTATTACTTAATTTAATTGTTTGTAAATTTTGAAATTCAACTGTTTCACCACATAGACCATCTTCACCATAACGTAATTGAATTAATTGTCCAACTGAATTTCTAACAGTACCATCATAATGTACCATAACAGATTCCATAGCTTTTATTAAACGACGTTGTATATAACCAGTTTCAGCTGTTTTAACAGCAGTATCAATGAGACCCTCACGACCACCCATTGCATGAAAATAAAATTCAGATGGTGTTAAACCAGCAAGATATGAATTTTCAACAAAACCTCTTGACTCTGGACCATAATCATCTTTTATAAAATGTGGTAGTGTTCTTTTACGAAAACCAAATGGTATTCTTTTACCTTCAACATTTTGTTGTCCAACACAAGCAATAACTTGTGATATATTAATATTTGAACCTTTTGAACCAGATACAACCATAGCTTTTAAATTATTATATTCAGTTAGTGATTTTTTAGCTGAACCACCAGTTTTATCACGAGCATCATTTAATATTCTATTAACTTGATTTTCAAATGTTTGACGTAATGTATTACCAGGTGTTGGTTCTAATTCCATATTATGTGCTTTTTGTATAACTTCAATGACATCTTCTTTAGCTTTTTTAATTGCTGCTTGAATATCAGAATATGTATCTTGATCAGCAATTGTATCACCAATACCAATTGAATGACCCTCCAACAGCAACCAATTATTAATAACTGTTTGAATATTACCATAAAAACGACCACATACTTCATGTCCTAATTCTAACATACATATATGTAGCAATGAACCAGCTGATGTACCAAGTGTTTTTTTACACAAAATTCCCATTATTAATTCACCATGTTCAACCATAACTTTAGTATCACCAAGTGATATCCATTTGTATGGACCATCATCTTCTTCATCTGGATGTGTTGAATGTGTTCTAATCATATTAACATTACCTGGTATTATTAATGAAAATAATTGTTTACCAGTCCATAATAATTTAGGTTTTAATATACATGGTTGTGGCATTTTACCATCCCAATTTGGTAAAAACATTAATATATTCATCATTTGTTCTTTTTCAATAAATACATCACGTTTTGTCATTTTTCTAACAGCTGTCAAGGTGTCTTGTACAATACCCATAACTGGTTTATTTGCTTGTGGTGTTATTATTTGACGTGGTGTAACATGTATATTTTCAACTTCAGCTCTTGTTTCCATTGATTGTGGTACATGTAAATTCATTTCATCACCATCAAAATCAGCATTATATGGTGATGTACATGATAAATTCATACGAAATGTACTCCATGGTAACACTTTAACACGATGACCCATCATACTCATTTTATGTAATGTTGGTTGACGATTAAATATAACTAAATCACCATCACGTATATGTCGTTCAACTTTATAACCACATTGTAAATGTAAATCAGATGATTTTGGATGAAATCTTAAATCAATACGTTCACCATTATCACGTAATATATATTTTGCACCAGGATATTGTGCATTACCACGACGTACTAATTCTTGCATTTTATCAATATTAAATGGTGTAACTATTTCAGGAAATGTTAAATTTTGTGCAATACTACGTGGTACACCAACTTGATCAATATGTAAATTTGGATCTGGTGTAATAACAGTACGTGCTGAAAAATCAACACGTTTACCCATTAAATTACCACGTATTCTTCCTTCTTTGCCTTTTAATCTTGCTTTTATTGCTTTTAATGGTTTACCAGATTTTTGCATTGCTCTTGGCATACCTGGCATGTCATTGTCAACAAGTGTTGCAACATGAAATTGTAACATTTTAATACTTTCAGCAACAACATGTGCTGCTGCACCAGATTGTTCATTTCTTAATAATTCATTATTTGATTTAATAATATCAGATAATTTATGTGTTAAATCATCTTGATTTTTAGCTGAACCATACATAATAACTGCTGGACGTACTGATAATGGTGGTACTGGTAATACTGTTACAATCATCCAATCTGGTCTGGCAAATTTTGGATCCATACCAAGTATAAATGATTCTTCATCGTCAATGTGTTTTAATATTTCCCATGCTCTTTCAGCAGTTAACACTATTTTTCTTTCTTGTGAATCTTCATTGATATTTTTCCATTCAGCTGATACATCAAGTCCTGAACGTCTTAAATTTGGTTGATATCTACCACAACCACCATGTCCAGGTTTACGATCACCCTGTTGTTGTTGTTGATCTTGTCCATCTTTATTTATATCCATTTCATCACCACCTTCACATATATTTTTACTTTTACATAAATCATATACAAATGTCAATCTTTTACGTGGTTGTCCTTTAGTTTTCATAACAATTTCTTTGATTTTTGGATTTGATGGAGTTACAAGTAACTTTGAGCAATAAAAACATACACATCTTAATATTTTTATTGTTTTTGTTATGAAACCAACATGGAATACTGGTTTAGCCAAATCAATATGACCAAAATGACCAGGACACTCTGTCATGTTACCAGCACATGTTTGACAACGTGAATTACGATCAATGACACCTTGTCTTGGATCCATAAGACCACCCAATTTTGGTCTACCACCTTCCATTGTTTCCGGAAAACGTATGCCTCCATCAGTAACCGACATACGCCGCTGAAATTATTTTTTTCATTGTAATTTAAATCGTTTGATAAAATTTGTCATTTCATAATCATAATAATAGTCATTTTAATAATAATTTTTTGTTTTTTTTTTTTTTTAAAAAATACCCAATAAATATAAATTTTGTTGTTGTTGTTGTTTTTGTTTTTGTTTGTTTGTTTGTTTGTTTTTTTTTTTTTTTATTTTCTTTTCAAAATAATAAATGCAATTATTTTATTGGCTATGTTAAAAAAAAAAAAAAAAAAAAAAAATGCAATCATGACTTTTGACTTGGCCAAGTAAGCGGGAATATTTTAATGGCGTGCATCCAATAAATACATGAATTAATCCATAAATTATTATTAAAATAATATATAAAATTGATCAACAAACATTATTATAATAAAACTTACTATTTCATCTGGTGATAATATGCCAAATTGCACTCTTTTTACAGTCCTTATCGGAGCTTTCGAGTCGGACGCGGCCATCTTGTCAATGGCTAGAAGGACTAATGGCCTTCTTCTGCGTCGCGGTTGCAACGAAACTGCTCGTCTCGGATCATATGGCGAGCAATGGCGAGCCGGTATTTATTTATCTTTCGGCTAAATTCGTAAATATAAATCCCTCCTACCGATAATATCATTGTGCTGACATCTCATTTAATTGGCTTAATTTGGCTTTTATAGTTTACATGTTTTCACATTAGAAGGCGTAATAGCATTTTTCTCTAAATGAAAAATAAAAAAAAAAAAAAAAAACAGCTGTTGGAATGTTGTCGTGTGTTGATTGTTGAAAATTAGCAAAATTCCAAGTCTCAACAAAAAAATATTCAAGCAAGCATATATTACTTAATTTTATAAATATAAAATATTTAAATTGTTAATTGTGATTAATCAAGTAAATTATGCAACACAAATTATGTCACTATCATCTTAAATTCGTCAAGTAAAATGATGAAATTATTTGAGTGTTAATATCATTCTAACCTTTGGATACATTTTTTTTTTGTTTATTTATATTATTATTATTATTAATTATTAAAACAATGTAAGTTAATTATTTAAATAATACTAATAATAATTGTCTAATTAAATTAATATTTCATCAGGAATGTAAATATGAGCTGTATGGTACTTATGAGACTTCGTCCACATCGAATAATAACAAATACTCAAAATTTAGAAAAATATTTAAGGCATTTGAGCAATCGTTTTTGTTATAATGTTGATGAAAAAACAAATTTTTATTCAACTAAAAAATTTAATTCACCAGAAAAAAGACGACAATTACGAGCTAAAATAATAAATAATATTCGTGAAACTAAAAGCAAAGTTGAGAGTATTATTGAGAGAGAAAATATTTGGACAGTGCCAAATTTTTTAAGTATTGGAAGAATAATAACAACTCCTTGTTTGAGTTATTTAATTATATCACACGATTACAATGTAAGTTTATTATTATTATTATTAATTTAAAAACAATTAATTAATAAAATTTTTAATGATGATTTAGGTAGCATTGTGGGTCTTGGGTTTTGCTGGAATGACTGATTTAAT
Organism: Aphidius gifuensis; assembly: GCF_014905175.1. Lineage (NCBI taxonomy): Eukaryota > Metazoa > Arthropoda > Insecta > Hymenoptera > Braconidae > Aphidius > Aphidius gifuensis. The sequence goes on along the minus strand of NC_057791.1, from coordinate 25,231,038 downwards.
TGATGGCTGGATTGCAAGAACTTGGTCATCACAAGCATCAAAATTAGGCAGTTTTTTAGATCCAATGGCTGATAAATTACTTGTTGGAACATTATTTCTTTCATTGGCATGGGTTGAACTTATTCCAATGTCTTTAACATGTTTAGTTGTTAGTAGAGATATTGGACTTATTGCTGGAGCATCATACATACGATACAGATCACTACCTGAACCAGTAATAAACAATTTATTTATTTATTTATTTATATAATAATCTTTAAACAACAATAATAATAATTTAATAATTAATTTTAGAAAACATTGGCTAGATATTTTGATGCAACTCATGCAACTGTACAATTAGCTCCAACATTTATAAGTAAATTAAATACAGCAGTACAATTATCACTTGTTGCTGGTACATTGGCAGCTCCAGTATTTAATTTTATTGATCATCCAGTACTCAATGGATTGTGTTATTTAACAGCAGCAACAACAATTGCCGGTGGTGTCAGTTATTTATTATCAAAAAATACATATAAATATTTGACAAAAAAAAAAAAAACAATTTGATAAATCATCATCATCATCATGACATAAATGAATAAATAATATTTTATATACATGTCATCATCATCATTATCATTGTCATTATCATCATTATTACTACAATTGCTATAAATATGTATATTAATTGATAATTTGTTATATAGTAAAATTTAAAAGATAAAATTGTATATTTTGCATTTGTTTATTTACATAATTTTTAATTTAGTTTACATTTAAATATAATAAGGATTTGGTGGTCTATACATTTCATATGCAAATTCTTCCATGAATCTTTGATCACGTTCAAGACCAATATAATCAATTTCAAGACTAAATGGACCACATATATCATCACCACATGTTACACCAACATGATTAATCATATTTAATCTAATTGGAGCTTGTGAATCTTGAATTCTACCTCTATTTGATAAGAAAAATTTTGAAAATGGTATTTTAACATATTGCCAATATGGTCCACCTCTTGTATAAAGAACAAATCCATGTATGTCATTCCATGTAACATCATAATAATTATCAAGTGTTAAATTTAACATGTAATTACGTCCATCACCACGAATTCGCATTATCAAATGTGTATACATTCCCCAGTCCATTGGTTCAGCTCTACCAAATGCTTTTCTTGGTAAAGTTGAACGAATATTACAATAACCAGCACCTTTTTGTTTACCATCTCTTGGCAATCTTGTATCAAGTATTCCTGAGAATAATGCACTTCCTTGAGGTGTATACTCAAATCTATTAATTCAAAAATTAATTAATTAATTTAATAAATAAATGAATAAAATTTTTAATAATAAAATAAAAACTTACGTTGCTTTTGAAAAACCTTCATTGTAATCACTGTCACATGTTACAACCCATTTTTTTAATAATTCTGGATCACCATTAAATTTCCATTTAACATCAACTTCACCTTGTCTAAATGCTGATATTGGATCCATATAAAATTTATCTATTAATTCTTCTTGGAACAATGACATTTCTTGTTTTAATTGTGAATAGCCAAGTTTCATACGTTGTAATATTGTTTTTTTTTCTTCTTGATAATCTGATATACGAGGATATGATGATTTTTTATCAATTTCATGAAATGCTGATAAATTATTTGTTGTATAAATTGTTCTACAATTAATAATATTTAGTTGGGACAAACGTCCCAACAATCGACTAGTCATTATTTATTTATTTATTTATTATCAAGTTTTTTATAAATATTAGAATGTTGAATTGTTGTTAAATGTTGTAATGAGTACATCAAACTCCCCACCATAAAATTGCATAAAAAATATATCACACACAAACATAAAAAAGAGAAAGAATAAGCATTTTTTTTGAGGTTATGTTACATATACTTAAAAAACTTCATTTTGATGTTGACAATCTGTTGATTGTGTGTGTGTATGTGTGTGTGTTTGCTGCTGTCAATCGACGCATTGTATAATTGTAAGATTGTTTTGATTTTATCAAAAGATAATAATTAACAATAAAAAACTAATCAGGTACTCCTATATTTGAATATAAATAAAATAAAATTCAATTAAAGTGTAAATTGGAGTATGGCTGATATACATATGTCACAACAACAAAAACAACAACAACACTCTATGGAAACTCACAGCATTCCTGTGTGTCATCATTAAAACATAGGCGTGTGATATGTACATAGTCCTCTTGTTATTTTATTACAACAAATATTATTTTACAATAAGCTATTAATGCAAGGTGAGATAACATTTTTATAATTTTTTTGTCAATAACATTATTATTGTTATTATTATTGATAAATATAATTATTTTTGTTCACATAGGTATATGAGCTTGATGAGCTGCCTTGAAAAAATTAATTAACATTTCCTTAATAATCAATTATTATTTTAATTAAAAAGACGAAAAATAAATAAAACTTGATTAACAACAACGTCAACATGCAATGGTACAACAAGTGTTATTATTCTACACATTAAATTAATTGGGTAAATATTATAATTAATTTTAATGGATGATTCATCATCAGTATGTTGATGATAAAATTAATAATATGTAATAATAATAATAATAATAATAATAATAATAATATTACAGTGACACTTGGACAATTTGATATTGGTTTGATGAGTCTTGTTGGAAAAATGTATGACGTCTTAGTACAGCAGGATGCCTGGTGTTACTGGGTCATATCAATTGCTGTAATAGTCTCTTTGGTTGGATTTATCCTTGCTTGTATTTGCAGCTGTCGACATAATGACAACAAGTAAAAATTACTTTTTTATTTTAAATTTATTATTTATCATCATTTTTTTATTTTGTTTTTATAATTTTATTTTAAAAAATACGCAAGAAAATGCAATTATTATTATTATTATTATTTAAATGAAAAAAGAAAACGAAAAAATTATTATACGAGTGTTGTTGTTATTACGATGAATTTGTAACGACAGGAGCGAGTTTCTTGGACTTGCTGGTATGGTTACGATGACGAGATCTGAAAATGATGCTTACGAGAATCAGCCTACAATGGATAACTTCCAGTTTCTTACACAGGACACAGTGGACAGTAGTGGAAAAAGGTGGCAAGACCAGCAATTTGGCATGGTCGCATGTCCCTTTCGCTATTTAATAATAATATTATTTGATAAAACAATAATAATAATATTAATATCTTTAACAAACACTCATATAATCCATTTAAAAACTAATGAAATATGATTTACTGACTAATTAATCAACTATGACTAATTATTGTAATAATTTGTAGATAGAAAGTTTATTAATTGATTAATTGATCAATTGATTAATCCTCTTTCTTAATTTAAGGTGTATGCAATATTATATTATTTTATCCTTTTTTTCTTTTGATTTCTGTTCTGTACCAGAGATTCAATTTATTCAATTTTTTTTTCCTTTCATTTTTATCTTTCTCTTATATTAATCAGTTGAATTTGTTTTCCTTTTTATTTGACATGATGATAGAACAAACAGTGCAAATAGAAGTCTTCCAGATATACCAAAAGATAGAAATCCTGGTCTCAATGATAGTGGCTTGACAACAACAACTCAAGATGTCATTTATGAGGCAAATGAAGTTATAAGTGATCCCTCAGAACTTTATGCAACTGTTCAAGATAAAAATATCATTGGAAAAATAAATAATGAACGAGTAACACGTGCAAGTTCACAAGAATCATCTTCATTGGCTGAGGATGACAGTGGATATCCATATGCAAGATTAAATCCTGTTAAAACTACAACTGGTAATAATATATATATACTTTCATTTTATTTTAAATTACATATATTATATTATTATTTTAGATGAACATCCATATGCACAAGTACAAAGTGTTCAAAAAACAGAACCAAAACGTAAAAATAGTTTTATAAATAATCCTAGTCAAAACGCTGATTCAAGTATAGCATCGATTTCAAGCAAATCAACAAATCCAGTTGCTCCACCAAGAACACGTCGTTCATTGTCACAAAATTCATTGCTCAATGTTGAAATATTAACTTGTGATATACAAGCAGCAAATGCAATAACTGGTGGTGTTCAAGCAAATCAAGATTTACCATACATGACACCACCACTTTTAATGACATTACCAAGATTACCTGGTAATAATACATCTCAAACTCAATTACATTTAAATTCACAAATTCAACAACAACAACAATTACAATCACAATCACAACAACAGCCACAACAACAACAACAACAGCAGCAGCAGTTACAACAATCACAACAGCAACAACAACAACAGCCACAACATTTTAGTGGTGATTCACAAGATTCAAAAGGTTATACGAGTATCAGTGTTCGTGAGCCATTGGCTAATATTATTGCACAAACTAAAGCAGCACAAAGTCGTCAACAATCACAAAGGCCATCAGCTGATTCTCATTATGCCACTGTTTCTGATGATTCTGATGAAATGTATGCTGCAATTGATGAACAAGAAAAAATATATACAAGTGGCAGTGAGACATATGCACAAATACAGCCAATGACAACAGCTACAACAATTGAAACAAATAGAGTTGTTGTTCATAATAATGAACAGTTGCTTGTTATACCATCATCATCACATAATATACCAGTAATAGTAGGAGCAGCAGCAGCAACAACAACAACAACAGCAATGACAACAACAACACCAGCAACAACAACAGCAGCAACAGAATTAGTTGATGATTCTGTATTTACAGCACCTCAACCACCAAGTGTTGACAGTTTGAGATATGTTGCACATGCACACTCAAGACAAGCATCATCATCAAGTGCAACAAGTTCAATTATTAATCCAAGCTCACCAAAACCAGAAAAACGTCAAGCAAATTCACCATTACCACCTCCACCACCACCTCTTCCAGTTTCTTCTGTTGATGATGATGATGATGATGACAACGATGACAATAATGATAACATGTTGATTGATCCATATGCATTAATTGATAAAATATATAAAACAAATGATAATAATAATCAGGTAATGATTAATAATTGTCAAGGACTTGCTGTTGGTAAATCACTGGAAGATATGTATGCCAAAGTTATGAAAAGAAAACGTGATCCTGAAGAAGAAAGAAATATACTTACAAATTTAATTGATTCATCATCAGCAAGAAAATTAAGTGTTGTTGATGTATCAAGAATTTCATGGTCTAGTCGTGATTCAATGGAATTTTCAAAAAAAGAACCTGAATCAAATCCAACAACAATAACAACAACAACAATTACATCTACTGTTACATCAACAGCAACAACAACAGCACCAGCTTTATTATCAAATAATAATCCTTCAGATTTATTAAATATGCATGCAATTGAATTTGCCAAAGTATCGAGAATATATGAACTTGATAAAACTCCAGAATATGAAGATGATGATTATCAAATATCATCGTCATCATCATCATCAATATCAAATACAAGAGTACAACAAAAAGCTACAAGACCTCGATCAAATGTTAATTTAAAAAATGTCGATTCAAACTATGAAATATTAAAACCACAAAAATTATCATTAAATAATAATAAGAATAATAATAATGGTGTTGATAAAAATGAAAAATCTACGAATTCATCATCAAATTTAATGAAAAATCATAATGGAATTGATGTTTTACCATTTTATTCAGTTCCATTAAAAAATCGTCAAGTTAGTAATGCAAGTAGTGAAGATCCTGGCTATGAAAAAGTACGTTTACGTAGACGTAATGACAATGACATTGATAATGACAATGATAATGATGATTCAGAGCCAAATTATGAAAGTATGCCACATGAGCCAAATTATGCTTCAGTTTGTCGACCTGGTGATAGTGATACTGATCCAAATTATGAATCAGTTAATAATAGTGATCCAAATTATGAAAGTGTTAGATATGTGACAACAAATAAAATTCATGAACAAAAACATCAAGAACCACCGTATGAACAGGTAAATGCATTTAATAAAAATTTAAATAAATTCGATGGATATGAAAAAGTTAAAACGAAAAAAATTAAAAAAAAAACAACAACAACAACAAGTGATGATTCAAATTATGAAAAAATACAAATAAATGATGATGGTATGATGGACAGTGTTGACATCAGTGATGATGAGCAATATGTTCAAGTGTAAATTTTTATTTTTTTATTTTTGCCATTTACGACTTAACAATAAATATTATTAATTAATTTGGTATAAAGGTTACTAGTTATTATTATTATTATTATTATTATTGAGGGGATATAAATCAAAGTAGAATTTTGTTTTTTTTATTTATTAATAAAATTGATATATAAATTTAAATAATAAATGTCTGAAAAACACCCAACTACCGTAATGAGGATAAGACTGATGAAGACGAGAAGTGAGAAATGAAATGAATTAAATATTATCAAAAAAATTAACAGACATAATTACGGAACAATTATAATATTATAATATTATAAATAATAGTCTTGAATTTGATGACAAAAAAAATATATTCTATCAAAGTATTATATTTCAATTTTCATATAAAATATATTTATTTAAAAAATATACATTCCACTATATTATTTTTATTATTATTTTTGTCAATACACATACATTAATATGTATATTTAAAAACGAGGCCATATAAATAATTATTCAGTGCAATTGAATTTGAAATATAAACTCAATTTATTATTAGTACATTATATACTTTTTTTTGTACAAGAAACCGTATGAAAATATTATAATCTAATTACCGTAAAATAATTATAATAATATATTTATAACAAATAAATACAAATGCAATAATTAATAATTGAACTAACTTTAACAACTGGTTGCGGTTGACAGTGTCAACATGTATTTTTAAGTTGAATAATAATATATATATATTTAAACAAAAAAAAAAAAAAAAAAAAACAACTAAACTTTAATGATAAAATCATTAAAAATAAAAGTGGCTCGAATGACACATTAATACAATAATTATCAGGCCTCATTTTATTTTAAAAATAAAATGCTTGTATTTATCAATATTACAATAATTTTAGAATGATTTTTTTTTTTTTTTTTTTATCAATCAAATTGATGTTAAATTTAAATTATGACATTTTAAATTTTTAATTACAGTTTAACTGTATATTTTAATAAATAAATTATTATTATTATTTTTTGTTATAACTTATAATATAAATGATTATTTAATTATGAAAAATTTATGATTTATTTTCAAATGAAAAAAAAAAAAAAATAACAAAATTAATTTTGTAATAATATTATTATAAAAATAAATAATTTTTCTTATATTTCAATAATTAATATTTGTACTTTTCATTGTATTAATTTACCTTTTTGGTGTTAATAAAAAATAATAATTTAGTTTAGTACGTATTACGTTTACCTGTAGATAATTTTCAAGTACGAATAATATATTCTATATTTAAGCTGTGGATGTTTGAATGTCATCCAAGGACCTGGATACAGATGTAAAATTGGACATCCACGACGATATTTCGTTAAGTTTACAGCTGAAATAATAACACCTGATGTCACTGAGGTCCAGGCAATTTTTAATTGTTCAAGATTCAAGCAGTGTTTTATTATTTCTTTGACACCATCATCATTGACTCGTTTGCAATAACTGACATCAAGATATTCCAATTTTTTACATTTATCAGCAACGAGTATCAAAAATGAATTAGTTATTCTTTCAACCTTGCTGACATTTAGATATTTTAAATTTGTTAAATTTGATAAATCATCTATTTTTTCAATTACACTATTTTGTAAATCAACAAAAGTCAATGTTTGACATTGACTTATGGCATTTATCAATAAACCTGAAAATCTATAGCCTCGTAATGTCAAAGATCTCAATGAATTAAATTTAATAAATACCTGTTAACAAAAAATATAAAAAATTAACAAATTTATATTAATATATTTACAATTTTTAACTTACACTTGATAAACTGCTGAGCAATAATCTTGATGAAAATGTTATTAATGAATTTGGAACTTCCATGTGTATCGTTTCAATGCCATTTGGTAAACTTATTAAACAATCTCTTGCAAATAATGATTTAACATTTGTTATTTTGCAACTTTTAAGTTTTTTCATTTTTCCAAATGGCTTAACAAAATGTTCAATGGCATTTGTTTTAAATATTAAATCAACTTGTGTTAAATGACAACAATTAAAACGAATTATTGGTAAAATTGATGAATCAATTATTGAATTGGTAATTGTTAATGTATTCAAATGACGACCACATCTCATCAGCAAAGTATTGAATACTGTTTTTAATTCCTCTGAATGAAAATCTTTTGACATTCCATATATTTGATTGTTATCAATTTTCATAGTTGTAACACCACCCCAAGATTGTTGAGCAATTATTGACCATCTAACACAAACTAATAAAAAAAATTATCAATTACATATTTGCTTCAAGTATATACAATTTTTAACAATGATAACAATAAATAATTAAGGTTAACTTACCTCTTTCCATTAATAATCTTTGGCTGAATGATAAATATTTAAATATTATTATCAATACATCGTCATTTAAATTGTTAATTGTTGTTGACTTTTTTTTTTTCTTGTGTCGTCTCATTTTTGTGGTTTTTTGAGTATTTATTCAACTGATAAATAAATATCACAACAATGTGTGCCACCATTTATTATTAAACTTGTACAAACTTGTATTTATTTATTTTTGTTTTAATTGGTGGCTCACCGTGTCCAATTGTTCATTATTTACACGTGCGTGTGTGTGTGTGTGTGTGTGATATCCAATCAATTCTAATTGGTCTCAATTCGTCATTTCCTTTTATTATATATTTTGTTATCTAATTTAAAAAATAAATAAATAAACTATATCTATCATATATCATATTTATTGTTATTGTTATTATTTTTCTTCTTGAATAATACGACACTATACTATGATAAAAGCATTGTTTGAATTTTGCATCACAGTCGCATATATTTTTAATTATAATAAGACAAACAATTACCATGCAAAATTGAAAATTTAAAATGGATAGTGGCCATCTTGATTCTCCAGCCAATCAGATTATTTGTTTATTTTTCTCTCTTCTCTCACTTCATCTCTCTCTCCCGCCAGTTTTATTATCATTATTATAAAACAGATCCATGTGGTCCATGTGTTTGTAAAAATTAAAAGCTCGTGTGTACACAAAAAAAAAAAAAACATTGATAGCTGTTGATAGCATATATTCAATCATATAATTGATTAATTAATTGAAGATCAGGACATCAGGTATGTTGAAAGTTTATGTTGTTGTTGTTGTTTTTAATTTTAAACAATATTTGCTTACTTTTTAAATGTAAATATAATCTTTTAAACTTTGTCATTAATTTTTATTAGGAAACTGGAAAGTGATATAAATACATGTACCTATACCAATTGAAAGTTCAAGTGATCAAAAACATCAAGTATTAAAAAATAATTCTTGTTTATTTTAAAAATACATATATCATCTTGTTTGTTTGTTGAAAAGTGATTTGGAAAAAATAACATACAATTATTCATCAATTTGAAATTGTTAATAAACATAACCATCAAACAGGTATTAAATTTGATAACATGAATTATTTAAGTATATTTACTAATAGTAAAATTATTTTTTAGACAATAGAAAATATACCTATAAAATGGAGCATCATCATAAAAGTTTAGATCATGCTCTTTCTATGGAAAATCGTTCAGCAATTGCTCAACGTTCAACACCAGCACCAACTGACAATGTTGATAATGATGATGATGCTGAACGTTCACCAGGTTTCAGACTACTTGATAAAATAAATATGACACGAATAACGGTATCGGATTTAAAAGCTGACGTTGCCAAATACACCAAGCAAGTTGAAAAAAATAAAAAAAAATTTAAAAATGCAATACCACCACAATTTAGTCCACGACAACTGTATTCAATACTGACTGAACGTTCAACATCAGCACCATATGACTATATTAATGATGACGAAGCTGAACGTTCATTACGACGCAAAAAATCTCATCTATCAAAAATAGATGATGATTTTGCTAATCAATACAATTTGGATATGGCTGCTATTGCAAATCACATGGTGGAACGTCGTAAAAAAACTACAACACCAGCACCAATTGATGATTTTGTTAATTATGATATTAATGTCGATGATGATGATGAACAACTAAATGAAGAAAATAATAATAATGATGATAATAATAATAATAATAATAATAATTCGATGGTGACAGTGTTCGTAAAAGAATTACAGGAAGCTAAAAAACAAGTTTCAATGATCCAAATTCTATTGGATTCTGTAATCAATAATATCAATGACGCCAAAAAACATTCATCTGTGCTTGAACGTCCCGAGTTATTAACAAATATAATACAAAATAGTATGAGACAAGATTTAAAAACGTTGATGGAAACTATTGCAATCGCTAGCATAAACGCTGATGTTTTGTGTAATAAAGCAAGTGACATAACTAAGTTACTTTAAATAATGAAATATTATATTTATTTGGTGGATGGGATGAAATGGTTGTCAAGATTTAGCTGATTTATGGACATATAATATTAAATTAAATAAATGGACACTAATATGTAATAAAACTGAGCTTGTTGATGGACCAAAATATCGTAAAAAATCAATGAACATTAATATCAATCCAAGATTTGCACATCAATTAGTATATGATAAATATAAAAAAATATTCATGATTTATTTGGTGGTAATCCTGGACGTTCATCATTACCAAAATTACGTTTAGATGATTTTTGGACATTAAAATTATGTCGTACAAGCAATAGTATTGATCACTTGAATATTTACAAAATGATGTTTATGAAATTATTAATTATAATGATCCAATACAAACAAAAGAATTTCAACTTTTAACATCTGTATTATTTAAATCATCATCAAGTAATTCTCGTACATCAACTGTTGATGTTGATCCAGTACACAATAAAAGGGTTCAACTTTATGATAAAATATCAGAATTTTCCCAGAGTCCATGAACCAGCCTCGAGCTAATCTGACTGACCTTTTACTGTGATTAAAATTATTATACTTTTTTTTCTCCTCCTTATTGATGATGATATCACAGTCATTTATTAAATTTTCAATATCAATTATTTATTATATATTATAAACGTTTATATTTTTATAATTTTTTTTTTTTTCAAACTATTATTTAGTTGTTTATAAAATTGTTGTTCATGATGATGATGATAAACTTTACTTTCCACAGAAAAAAAAAAAAAAAAAAATTAAAATTCTTTATATATTTTATTTTTGGATCTTCAAGTGGTTATAAATATTATTAAATGTGGTGTTGTGTTTTTTTTATTATTACTATTAATATTATTATTATTTATTATCCAAAGATGCAGGGTGAGATGCTGTCTAGGATACTTTTTTTTTTCTAATGTAAATACATGAGTAATAATGTTATATTCAAATAAATTTAAAAAAAAACATTAATTATTTATTGCAATTAAAAAGAAATGGTAGACAGTGTATTTAAATAAAAAATAATAATGATATAGCTTCCAGTTATTTTTCAATTTACTGCAAGCTAATACTTATTTATATTATTATTATTATTATTATATTTGCAATGCCATGTATATAAATAAAAAAATAAATTTATACTTGCAATAATTATTATATGTTGTTTAATGTTTATTAATTATTTTATTTTGAATTATTGCGCCAAAAAACAAAAAAAAAAAAAACATGGCACATCAAAGATGGTTGACACGTTTTTTTTTTGCAACAACAACAACAACGACAAGGTCAACAACAGTCAACAACATCAATTTTAATAGAATATACCTATATATTTTATTATTTTAAAATTATTTGAATAAAATTTGAAAATACATAGAAAATTCCTACAGGTATAAAGTTAGGCATCGTCGAAGCAAAATAAAACGTCCTCGTTCAGTAATTGCTCAAGGTTCAACATCAGCACCAATTGATGATGAGACTGAACGTTCAAGAAGTCGTAAATCACTTGGACTATCAAGAATAACACGTAGAGATGGTATTGCTAAATGCATAAAGTTAAATACACAAATTAAAAAAAATATTAAAAATGAAACACTATTAGTATCAAGTCCACTACTTCCTCGTACATCACTTCCGAAATACATGGTATCAAATCTTCAAACACCCAGAACAACACAGATGATAATGGAGCGTGTTAATGATGATTGCTTGGCTGAAATATTCAAGTATGTGCCAGCATGTGAGAGACTGAAAATCGCACTGGGTATGTTATTTATTATTCGATAAAAAAAATAACTATTAGGTAATTTATTTAATTAATTTTTTAGTATGCAAAAAATGGGAAAGAGCCCTTAATTATTCTTGGTTTAATGTCAAAAAAATTAAATTAACTTATTGGCGATATCATGAATTTCCATATTGTTTAAGAAATTATCAAACGTTAGATGAAGTATTGAATTTTTTAAAGTCACTGCTTAATAAATGTGGTCGTTATTTAAAAACATTAGACTTGACAGCTTATTGTTTTTGTAACATAGTGCCAATTATCAATGATTATTGTCCAAACCTCGAAAAACTTCGATTGAGATTCATCTCGATTGACGATACAATGTTATTCAATGCATTTACACGTTTATCTAAACTAAAATCCTTGACAATTATATTTGAAAATATGAAAGGTAAATCAATACCGGTGACTTTAATAAATTCATTGAGAAACATTGCTGATACATTAACTGAACTGAATTTGTTAAATTTTGTCAATCACTTGGATGAAAGCTGTAATTATCCAAAAGAATTTGATTGTGTAAGTTGTAATTTGTAAAAGTATTTTTTTTATTTTTTCAAAATACTTATTTATAATTATTGTTTTTTCAGGTGATTCATGAACTACAAGTCATGGAAAAGTTTGAAGTTGCTGGTATACGAGGTTCCAATGATTTATTCAAGTATTTCAAACCTAATGAAATGCCATTTTATTTCAACCATAATAAATATCTTGAAAAACCTCCTTATCTGGGACATTTGTTTATAAATATCAGGTCATTAGATTTATTAAGTTGCTATATTAAAGATGATACTTTGTATACTATTGCCAATACCATCAAGCAATTGAATAGTTTAACTATTAATTGTGCTCGAATAACCGATGACGGTGTAGTAGTACTTTCAAAGATGAATAATTTACAAGATATTTATTTGATCGGTGAGAATAATGTCATTGATTCTTCAATTCAATTGCTCAAGAATATAGTAAAATTATCTTTGCCACGAAGCAATAAAATTACTGATGTTTCAGTCATGAAACTTGTTGAAAATTCACTAAAAATTAAGTACCTTTTTCTTCTCTACTCAAGTGTGACTGCTAATTTTGTCAAAAAAGCAGCAGAAATATCAAGCAAACGAAAACAACATTTGGCAATCACCATTAATTCATTAATACCTGATGTAAAACAATATGAATCGCCGTATTTTAAAATACATATTATTAAAAATAAAGAAAAATAAAAAAAATAGTACGTAAATTTTTTTTTTTTTATTATATTATAGTACGTAAATAGTGTGCAATTTTTATCAATTAAAAAATATAAGACATTTGTTTTCAAAAATATGGACTAAAAAAAGTAAATAAAGAAGATAAAATGTATAAAATATACATTATTAAATATAAAAAAAAAAAAATAGCAAACAAAAGTTAATTAATTACTGACTTGATTATTTTTTTCAATTCATTATTTAAATTGCATGTCAAGTTAAACTCTATCAAGTTACCTAATTTTCTGATTACAGTTAATTTTATTTTCCAAAAATAAAAAAAAAAAATATAATAAGACTTCACTTTATCAAACAAGATAGCATTATAATTTTCAAAAATTAATAATCAACTTTTTAACACGCACACACACACACACACACACAGCCAGAGGTAAATGATGAAGACAAAAAAAAAATTTAATTTATCCTACATATATGAAGAGGAGTAAAATGAAAAAGTAAAACTTTTTAAAAAAAAAAAATAAAAAACATTGTTTTAGAATTGTTGTATAATATAAAGTACATTCTAACTTAGTATCGATTTGTCATAAATGAGTGGATGGATTATTCAGTTTATTATTATTTTATATTTTTTAAAATTTATCATAATCCTTGAACGATAGGATCATTGAACAATACTGTGGGTGTGTTATCGTAAACGCCTTCAACAAGATAGCAATTATAATTAAAAAATAAAAATATAATTAATATGGAAGATTTATTGTTTTTTCAAACGGAAGCTGGAACACAAAATCAGCATGTAATTGATCTACTTATTAGAAAAATAAAATGATAAAAAAAATATCAACAATATTGATAATAGGGTAATTAAAAAAAATTAGCATTTTATTTATGATTACGTATGAGTCCAATAAGAGATGTAAATATCATGATAATTTTATACAAAATCAGCCTGAATGATCATCAAATAAATTCTCAGATAAAATTATTTAAAAAAAATATTTTAAATTGGTAATTGATAAATCATTTATGCAAAAAATAAATAACCTGATGAATAACAAATAAAAAAAAATAATTTGTTTTTTAATTTTGATTGGATATTTAATTGGAGTTGGAAAATCAATATATCGGTAGCAAATTTATGTCACATTATTTTGTCATTAATCAAAAGAATTTTTTAAATAAATATGAAGAATTTATTGGCGGACTTATTGTTAATAAATAAATAATGAAAAATTTATAAATTATTTAATTCAATGTTATTACTTATTTATGTACCGGATGTAAATTTTTTTTTGAAATAACAAGTAATGCACTATTAACGATTGAAATTAAATGCGATTAAGAAAACAGATTGTTTTATTTGTCGATTTATCAAGACAATAAAAACAATCACAAATAATATTGTAAAATCGAAGGCCAATAGATACACGATTAATTTAAAGAAAGTACACACTCAAACACTTGTTTAATAAATATTTTTTTTTTAATTTAAAAACATTTTTTTCAAATAATTTTTTTATTTGTACACTGTCGCAGTTGTATAAATAATTATTATGATAATTTTTTTTTATCTCTTATTTTTACGTTAAAAAGGAAAAAAACTATATTTTTAAATTTTAAATCAAATATATTATATATATTTTTTTTTGTAATTTTGAATTTTTTAATCTCTTTTATTTCGAATTTAAATAATCAAAATGCAATTATTACTGTAAAATAAAATTTATATTTGTTGAACTATTTTGTCAATAAAAAAATAATTATCATACGAGTAAATTAAAATAATTTTGAAAAAAAATAAGGAAAAATTTATGACAAATGAGTTGTTATTTAAAAATGTATACCAATCAAAAGTTTTTCCTCGCTCCTTATTTGTGACCTCGAATGTTTGCCTTTCGGTTAAAGGAAAATAATAAAAAAATAAAAAATAATTGTGGGACAATATGTGAGTATTGAAAAGCAATGTAATTTTACATTCTCCCTTTATACTTGTGCTGATTGTCAAACAATGTCAACGAACAGATAACGAGCTTGAAAACTAATATTATCCTACTGATAAAAACCAAAGACGTTAAATTTATCAGATCACCAGAATAATTTATCGAAGCACGTGCGTCAACAAAAAAAATATATATATAAAATACATATACATCTTCTTTTATATATCCTTGTTTTTAATTAACTTGTGAAATTGTTAATTTAGTTGATCTGAACATTATGAAAGCTTTTTGTATTATCATAGTGAGCTTTGTGTTAATTTTTCAAGGATTTAATTATGTTAAATGTGAATTGGAATTAAAACTTTCACATGTGGTAAATATTTTATAGTGATATAATATTTATTTAATTACGTTTAATTCGTTATTTTATTTTTTTTATTTAGTTATTTCGTCATGTGGATAAAGTGCCGCATAAAGAATTTCAAAATTATCCAAATGATCTGCATTCAAATGAAACATATTTTCCAATGGGAAGTGGTGGTTTAACTAATGTAAGTTATTAATATTAAAATATTAAAATATCATTAAAAATTAAAAAAAAATAAATATATATTTCAATAGTGAAAAACAATTTTAATTGTTAAATTTATTTTTAATATATTAATTTTAATTTAACAATTAATTAAATTAATAATAATAATAATAATTTTTAATGTTAAATGATAAAACAATATCAAAATCATCAGCTGGATTTAAAGACACTTCTATTAACTTGATGATTTTAACAATAATTATTATTTTATTATTTAATTTTTATTTAATTTTTGTCGTTGATTTCGGAAGAATTTCTCTGCGGTAAATTTTTTTTTTTCACACGTTTCTCCGCGTATTTTTATCGCGGAGAAATATTTCCGAACGTTTCTCCACCCAAGTCGATTCGGAGAAAATTCGTAAAAAATTTCTCCGCGGTAAAATTATTTTTTTCACATGTTTCTCCGTGTATTCTCATCATGAAAAAATATTTCCGAACGTTTCTCCACCCAAGTCGATTCGGAGAAAATTCGGAAAAAAATTTTGATACTCATTTCTCCGCATGGGTCAATTTGGGAGAAATTCGGAGTAATCGCAGAGAAATTCAGGAGAAATCGCGGAGAAATATTTTCACCAGGATCATGTCTTATGATAGATAATTGGTACAATTGTCATTGATAAAACAAAATAGAGCAATTAAACAGCAAGAATAAATAAATAAAAACATCATCAAAAAGTTTACATAAATTGCAGATAATATGGCGTTGTTTAAAGCTAATAATAATTGCATCAGTAATAACAATTGTAAAACAGTGGGTTTTAAAACATACATAAGTTCAAGTGATTCAGAAACCTGTTTACCTGCAGATGAGTAAGTATATTTATTTTCATCATGTATATTATAAACATTATATGTTAATAATATTATGAAAATTTTTATTTTTAAAACAGATATTATACTTTGGCTGAAAATTCATTAGACAAGCTATTAAATTGGCCAGCCAATGATGAGCTACAACCAAAGTTGAACAAACTTCAAGAAAATGAATTAAATATTTCTTCAAATTTGAGTAATAATGAAGAAGCTAATTTGGAGTTTGGAAAAACTAGTTTACCATTAAATGAAACTGAATTAAGTATTCAAAGTGGAGGAATTATTGATGAAAGAGATCCACGTGAACCAAAAAGACCAATAACATTAGAATATTCAGAGTTACTCACTGATAAGATTGAAAAAAAATTCGCTCAATCATCAAGTATTCATGAAAATGAAAAGTCTTCAAAAGATTGGGAAAAAGAAGATACAATATTAAAAATAAATGATTGTGATACAATGGAGAAATTAACAAAATACATCATTTGAGATAAACAACGTCCGTGTAAATCTAACAAAACGAATGGTATTTGAAAAATTAATATATGTTGATGAAAGAGTTATCAGTATGCCAAAAAATACAACAAAATAACCATGGTACAATTGTCATTGATAAAATAAAATGGAGCAATTAAACAGCAAGAATAAATAAATAAAAACATCATCAAAAAGTATACTAAATTGCAGGTAATATGGCGTTGTTTAAAGCTAATAATAATTTCATCTGTAATAACAATTGTAAAACAGTGGGTTTTAAAACGTACACGAGTTCAAGTAATTCAGAAACCTGTTTGCAAACCAATGAACAATTAAATCAATATTACTTATATCTTTTTCAGCAATTGCAATTGGTCCTGATTGAACTGATTTATATGTTGATAAAATTTCATAATATGT
Organism: Aphidius gifuensis; assembly: GCF_014905175.1. Taxonomy (NCBI): domain Eukaryota; kingdom Metazoa; phylum Arthropoda; class Insecta; order Hymenoptera; family Braconidae; genus Aphidius; species Aphidius gifuensis. The sequence goes on along the minus strand of NC_057791.1, from coordinate 25,213,242 downwards.
ATGGTGATCCCTGGTGAAAATATTTCTCTGAATTTTTCGGAATTTCTCCGTGATTACTTCGAATTTCTCCACGGTTACTTTGAATTTCTCCGCGATTACTCCGAATTTCTCCCAAATTGACCCATGCTCGTCGTTGATTTCGGCAGAATTTCTCCGCGGTAAAATTTTTTTTTTCACATGTTTCTCTGCGTGTGTTTTTTTGCGGAGAAATATTTACGAACGTTCCCTTAGCCAAGTTGATTCGGAGAAACGGCGGAAAAATTTCTCCTCGTCGTTAATTTTAGAAAAAATTTCTCACCAAAAAAATTATTTTTTCACCCGGTTGGAGAAATAGCGCGGACAAATCTCGGACAAATGGCGGACAAGTCTCGCGTATTTTTATTCTAATACAGTGAAAATTATGTAACAGTTCTTATTAAATGTTTAGCTTATGTTGATATCAAAATTACTGATGAAGCATTACAAAATGAAATGGAAAAAATGTGCGATACTGTCATTGAAAAATTGTCAGATATGAGAATCAGAAAGAATTTCCAAAAATTTTGTATTTATTTAAAATCAAATAAACAAATTGATGATAATATTCTAAAAGAATCAGTCTTGATTGGACTGATTTATATGTTGATAATTTATTTGAATCTTGTGGTGGTGCTGGTGTCTCGACAAGACCAATATTATCACTCATTAATTTTTTTCTGAAATTTGATGGATCAGCCAAATCATCTTGTTCATTCTTTTTACTTCTTTATTTATTTGTTTATATTTTGTTTATTTTTTTCATCAGTTCTTAAATTCATCAAATTTGGAAAACCCATCGTTCAACACCAGCACTAATTGACGATGATACTGGATGTATAGATCGTAATTCAGAAAATGATATTCACATACGTAAGATGGTAACATGGATGTTAAAAAAGTTTGAAGAACGTTCAACACCAGCACCAATTGACGATGTTGTTAATGATGATACTCCAATTGATCATGATGAACCACAAACTATGGGTATAAATATATTTGATAGTGAGCGAACTAACGATGATGATCATGATAATAATAATAATAATGAGGTGATGATAAATAATAATGTTAATCAAGATTCAAAAAGATAAAATACAATTATTGAATCTTCACAAAGTGAATTTAATATAAAGCAAGATTATATAAAAAACGAATTAAACAATCTTGAAGCAAAAGTTGCAATAATAAAGAAATCTTATTTTCATTATATAAACAATACAATCAAGAAAGCCAGTGTCCTATCACTTCCGATGGAAAATCCGCAGCCATTATCAAATGTTATACAAGATAATATTGCAAAGCAATTAAAAATGCTTAAGGAATATCCCTGGTAGAAATATTTCTCCAACTTTTTCCAATTTTCTCCACCTTTTTTCCAACTTTCTCCACCTTTTTACGAAAATGACCCATGGTTGGAGAAAAGTTGGAAAGAAGTTGGAAAAAAGTTGGAGTAAATTTTTGGTTGAAGAAAGGTTGGAAAAAAGTTGGAAAAAAAGTTGGAGTAAATTTTTGGTTGGAGAAATTTGTCCGCCATTTCTCCAACCATGGGTCATTTTCATAAAAAAGTGGAGAAATGGCGGAGAAAAGTTGGAAAAAAGTTGGAGATAAGTCGGAGAAATATTTCTCCAACTTTTTCCAATTTTCTCCGCCTTTTTTCCAACTTTCTCCACCTTTTTACGAAAATGACCCATGGTTGGAGAAAAGTTGGAAAAAAGTTAGAGTAAATTTTTGGTTGAAGAAAGGTTGGAAAAAAGTTGGAAAAAAAGTTGGAGTAAATTTTTGGTTGGAGAAATTTGTCCGCCATTTCTCCAACCATGGGTCATTTTCATAAAAAAGTGGAGAAATGGTGGAAAAAAGTTGGAAAAAAGTTGGAGATAAGTCGGAGAAATATTTCTACCAGGGAAAGTATTAAAATCATCGAAGAAAATGTTAAAAGTTTGTCCAATTTAGCAAATTAAATAACAAAGTGTACAATCTTTGAAAATCCATTGATAAAAACAACGACAACAGTAACAATGGGTATATAATATTAAAAATAATAATTGGACTTGTATTTATCATCAAAAGAATTTCAACTTTTAACATCTTGAATCAACTGCTCTAATTTGGTCTCAATCCATATTACAAGCAGCTAATCTTGATGTTATTGTTTTAGTTGTTTCAGCTTCTTTATCCAATTTACTTTACTTATGTTCAATCTCTTCATCATCATCATCATCATCATCATGTGCTACCTTGACATCATCGTCATCAGATGAACTGTCACTAAATAATTGTTTTTCCCCTCGAGCGTAATCAGAAGCAAGATCTGAGGTTTTTTTCTAGTACCATTGTCAAGTCTACTATCAACTTTTTTATTTTTAAGTGTTAATTGTTGTTTATTTTCAATTAAATCTTTTTTATCAATAGCATTTAATTCATCAGACTTATCTTCATCTTTATCATCTGTATCATCATTATCATCATCATCTGATCCATCAGATTCATTAGACTCATTTTTATTAGAGTAATGATAAAATTTTTCCATTCCCTCTAATAAAATATTGGATTATTTCAAATGAAGAGTGGCCATCTTGATTCTCTAGCCAATCAGATTATTTTGTTTATTCTCTCTCTCTCTCCCGCCAGTTTTATTATCATTATTATACAACAGATCCATGTGGTCCATGTGTTGACCTTGACAGCATGTTGACAGTTGTCTCTGCTATAAAAATCATAAGCTCGTGTGTACACAAAAAAAACCATCGATAGCATATATTTTTATTTATTTAATTGCGGTGAAAGATCAGTTAAAAGTTTTTAATTTTAAACAATAATAAACAACTTACTTTTTAAATGTAAATATAATCTTTTAAAGTTTGTTGTTAATTTTGTGTATATATATAATATATATTAAAAAATGATTGTTTATTAGGAAATGTTAAGAAAGTGATATTGATATACCAATTGAAAGTTCAAGTGATCAAAAACAACTTAAAGTATTAAAAAAGAATTCTTGTTTATTTTAAAAATACATTTAATTTTTCTTGTTTGTTGAAAAGTGATTTGGAAAAAATAACAGACAATTATTCATCAATTACAAACTGCTAATAAACATAACCATTAAACAGGTATTAAATTTGACAACATAAATTATTTAGGTATATGTACTAATACTAAAATTATTTTTTAGATAATAGAAAATTCCTATATAAAGTTAGGCATCGTCAAAGTAAAATAATGGGACGTCCTCGTTCAGTAATTGCTCAAGGTTCAACACCAGCACCAATTGACCATGTTGTTAATGATGATAAGATTGAATGTTTAGGAAGTCGTAGATCACTTAGACTACTATCAAGAATAACAGGTAGAAATGGTATTGCTAAATGCATGAAGCAAAATACACAAATTAAAAAAAATATTAAAAATGCAATACTATTAGAATCAAGTCCACTACGTCCTCGTTCAGTAATTGCTCAAGGTTCAACACCAGCATCAATTGACCACGTTGTTAATGATGCTGAGACTGAACGTTCAAGAAGAATAAAAGAATTAAAAGATAGGCTTCTTGAAAACTTAAAGCTAAGCATACAAAATGAAAAAAATATTGATAATGATGATGATAAAAAAAAAAAATATTTAAATAATATAAAAAAACATGAAAGCATCATGGAGACATTGAATGAAAATAGTGATCAGGTTTGTCTAAAAATAAATTTATTGCAGTCAAAACATGCTCGTACATTAAATATTGCGTTATTGTTATTATAATTATCAAAATATTATTTATTTTTTTTTAGATAAACCATCAGCATAATGATCATTATGATGCCAAAAATATAATAATTGACTATGTTAATGATGATTGCCTGGCTCAAATATTCATGTATGTGCCAGCATGTGAAAGACTAAAAATTGCAATGGGTATGATAATTATAACATATAAAAAACTATTTATTTATTTATTTATGGTATATTAATTTATTTTTTTAGTATGCACGAAATGGAAAAGAGCTCTTAATTATTCTTGGTTTAATGTCACAAAACTTGAATTAACTTATTGGCGATATCATGAATTTCCATATTGTTTAGAAAAATATGAAACGGTTGATGGAAAATTAAATTTTTTAAAGTCACTGCTTGATAAATGTGGTCGTTATTTAAAAACATTAGACTTGACAGCTTATGGTTGTTGTAACATAGTGCCAATTATCAATGATTATTGTCCAAACCTCGAGAAACTTCGATTGAGATTTTACGATACTGACGATACAATGTTATCCAATGCATTTACACGTTTATCTAAACTAAAATCCTTGACAATTATATTTGAAGCTATGCAAAATAAAATAATACCTGAGACTTTAATAAATTCATTGAAAAACGTTGCTGGTACATTGACTGAACTGTATTTGCTAAATTTTGTCAATCACTTGGATGAAAGCTGTGGTTATCCAAAAAATCTTCGTTATGTAAGTTGTAACTTTCTATCAATTACAAAAAAAAAAAAAAAAAAAAGTATTCTTTTTATTTTGTAACATACTTATCTATAATTGCTTTTTTCAGGTGATTCGTCGACTAAAAGCCCTGAAACGTTTTGAAGTTTCTGGTATACGAGGTTTCAAAAATTCATTCAAGTATTTAAAAAATAATGAAATGTCATTTTATTTAAACCATAATCAATATCTTGAAAAACCTCGTTATCTGGGACATTGGTTTATAAATATCAGGAAATTAGATTTAACAACTTACTTTATTAAAGATGATACTTTGTATACTATTGCCAATACCATCAAACTATTAAAAATGTTAACTATTAATTGTGCTCAGATAACCGATGACGGTATAGTAGCACTTTCAAAGATGAATAATTTACAAATTATTTATTTAAACGGTCACAGTAACATCACTGATTCTTCAATAAAATTGCTCAAAAATATAGTAAAATTATCTTTGCCACAAAGCAATAAAATTACTGATGTTTCAGTCACGAAACTTGTTGAAAATTCACCAAAAATTGAGAAACTTTTACTTTACTACACAACAAGTGTGACTGCTAATTTTGTCAAAAAAGCAGCAAAAATATCAAGTCAACGAAAACAACTTTTAAAAATATCCATTCATTCATTAATACTTCATGTAAAAAGATATAGATCACCGTATTTTAAAATATATATTATTAAAAATAAAGAATAATGACAAAAAAATATTGTATATTTTGATTCAATTGCCCAAGTAGATAGTATCCAATTTTTATCAATTAAAATATAAGAAATCTGTTTTCAAACGTAATATAGGTATAAATTAAGGAGATAAAATGTTTGAAAAAAAATAATTAAATATAAAAACAACGACGAGATATTATAAATAAATTAATAAATTTAAAAAAAATAATAATTGCATATAATTATAGTGTTTTCACACCTGGTCTATAAAAAAAGATGGAATGATTAAAAGAGATAGAATCAATTAGCTCGTGCCAACACCTAGAATTTACAAGTTTATACTTGATGATATACCACGCAATGTAATAATGCATTTATGTTATATACTTTCTTCCTTCAACAAATAATTTTTTTTGTCTATTATATTTTTTTCTATAAATACAATGATAATAATTAGGTATATTTATTTATTATGTTTTTTTAATTAACAACACAAATAAGCACCGCATGGAAACATGTTATTTATTTATTTATTTATATTATATTATATTTCTATTTTTATTTTTATCATATAATATATTAATGTTAATTATTCAAAAAAAAATGAAAAATAAATTAAATTATTATTTTCAGAATAACATAAAAAATTGAAACAAAAAATTTTTCTTTATTATTATTAATTAATTTATTGAATTATTTATTTTTGCAGATGGTGCATTACATATTCATTAAATAATAATATCTGTAAATTATTATTTGAAATTCTATAATTTCCTTGCATATGTTTTTGAATTTTTTTAAAATTATTTTTCCTTACAATTTTTTACTTTTTTTATAATTTAATATTATTTTAAGTACTATAAAACGTGAAAATTCGCGCATAAGAAAAAATATTCAATGCGATGAGCAAGTGTTTTTTTATTTTATTTATTTTTATTTTGTATTCAAATTATAATTTTTATAATTTCACCACCTGTTAATATTTTTTTTTTTATTTGCTCCCTCATCATTACACAATTAATTACTTTTCAACAATCATTATATCAATATTATTTAATTAATATTTAATTATCTAGCCAGTGCATCAATTAAATATTTTCATATATATCATTATTATTAATTATAGTTTAGAATATACTTTGGTATAGCTCCAATGGCAGCGATTAATGTTATTTATTATTATTATTATTATTAATTAAATCTATTACAATTGGTATTTTTTTAATTTTTTTAATCATCAATCAATCAACTAGCAATAAGTATTTTTCTTTTTTTTTTTTCATTTTCATTTAGAATTTTGAAAATTTATTTATGAAAAAAAAAAAAAAAAAAAACAAAACAAATGGATCGTTAATAGCAAATTAGCAATATAAATTTTTATTTTGCTTTTATCTTTATAAAATATGAAATGTTTAAAATGCCATGAATCATGCGATGAATAATTATTGGCTAATTAAAATGACTGGCCAGGCCCTCGAAATGGACCCTGTATACCTATTTTTTTTTTTTCAATGTTATCTAATTTAATTTGGAATAATTACATGATTTTTTAAAATTTAGACCAACATGTTAATAATATATATATCTATAATTCTAAACACGTATTTTTATTATTTTTATAAATATTCATTCATTCAACGAAAATTTGATGCGGAAATGACGTATATTTTTTTTATTAACTATTAATATCGTCGGTGTGAAAAGCAACGTGTCATCAACAAAAATAAAAATTAATAATAATATTTATTGTTGCTAGGGGAAAATATACATCGCGTTTATTATTCCTATTATTTATTAATTTATTAATTTTATTTATTTATTAAATATAAAAAAGATTGAATGCACGCGTTTTATTATTTATAAAAAATGATCAATACAAGCACAAGTAGGTACCAGCCTACTTTTTATTTTTTTTAAATCAATTTAAAAAATTATATAGCATTAAGTATATCAAAAAAATGTGATCAAGCTGATAATTCCGCATCATTCATTAACATTCATTCAATTATTTTATTTATTTTTCTATTCCGTTTGTATATACCTATATATGTATAATTAAATTATTAATTTATAATAATAATAATTTGAGTGCCAGGATTTACACACAATTGATTATCAAGTTTATTGCTAGCTTGGCAATTGAATTTGTTATTAATTATTATGTGGATTGGCTTTGATATACTTGATATTTCTTTAAAGAAAAAACATTTCTTTTTTTATTTTTAACTTTGACCTTTTATTCGATAACAACAATAACAACAACAATAATAATTATTATAATAAATTATTAACTCTTGGCATTAAAATTTATTTTACTTCTTTGTTTTTGATAGAAAAATGTCATTTGGAATGATATGATTTAGCCAATCCACATGACATTATAAAATTAATAAAATATTCAATTGATTTATCAATAATAATAATTACCAAATGATAAATTGGTCACGGTGTCTCTGGACTACTTGTTTCTTCAGCACAAACATGTTCATCAACGTCACTATCATCATCATCACTTGGTGGACTTGGTTGATTTGCTTCTTCCAAATTAAATACATGTTGATGTTGGTGTTGATGCTGATGATGATGATGTTGATGTTGATGTTGATGTTCTTGTTGCTGTTGCTGTTGATGTTGTTGATTAATATCATTGTTGTAATTGTGTGTATGAGCATGATGAGCAGCATAAGTCGAGTGTATATCTGTTGCATGTTGCAATAAACTGTGATGATGATGATAACAATAACGTACATCTTCAACTTGTTGTTGTAAATCATCAATGTGTACTTCCTGGGCACGTCTTTTGAGCTTTCTATGACACAGCATACATAATGCCAATGCAATTGTAACTGCTGCTGCAGCACAAGCTGCTGGTACAGCATAACTTTGTGATTGTACCACAATTACACCTATGAAAAACAAAAACAAAAAAAAAAGCAACATTTCAAATTATTACAGCTTGATAAAGGTATTTTAAATTTAATTTCCAAATAAAATATGTGCATAAAAATTAAAATATAAATCATTAACATTTATTTAGCATGCAATTTTTATAATAAAATAAAACCAAGCTTCATTCAATAATATATAATATAAATTATAATATAAATAGGGTTTTTCGTGCTGTTGTATATAGAGTAATTGTATTTTTTAAATTGCCCTACTATCGTCACATGTCTTACTATCGACGACAATTCATTATTTCTTATTTATTACATCATATTTTGTTGTATGATTTATTTTTGTCATTTAAATATTTTTTTAATCGATGTGTGAGTAGACTCACGTGATTAAAGAAGATTCATTCATGATTAAAGGTGTTGTTGAGAGTCTGTTGAAAGGCGTAGAAAGATCTCAGTTGTTCATGAACACAAAGCACAGAGCATAGACAAGAAGAGGAAGAAGAAGAAGAAGAAGCATTTCATATTGTCCAGCCAGTGCCAATCGCGTAGCTGATGCTGTACCTGTGAGACATTTTATTTATCGTTCATAGCCCCAGCCACCTATCCATCTATTCATCTATCCATCTATCTATTTATTTATTTATTCATTTATTCCCATTTATTTATTTCTTCATGTTTTATTTGACGAAAATTTATAATTATTATTATTATTGATTGTTTATTTATTTATTGCAAAACATGCTTCGTGCAGTATTTTTTATTCAAGTGCAAACAAAATAATGATGATGATAATAATAATGTTTATTGATTTTGGCAAGTCTCAGGATTTAAACATAAAAAATACCAGACGAGTCATGTTTTTGCATTCACAAGATTATTACTCGGCATGCTAGACATTTTTTTTTTTTTTTTTTTGAAAATATGACTTGCACTAATATTATTATTGTTATTATTATTATTATTATTATTATATGATATATCATGACACATAAAAATTATACAGTCTATATAGTTGTGAGAAATAGAAGAGTGAATGGAAATACTTGAAAAATCATTAACAAAGAATTATAGAAAAGACACCGGTGATTTAATTAATTAGAGAGAAAAAAACTAAAAAATATTTATAATAGTGTGTATATATATACATATACAACAATAGGTATAGTATAAATTATTATTGTTAATTATTATTGTTGTTATACATGACAATATATTATTAATTATTATATATTTAAATTATATCACAATGTTGACTCACAATTTTCTTCATCGGAAAGATCCTCAGGTCCACAATTGTCAATTTTATTGCATCTAAGATTGGCACTTATGCAATAACGACTATTATCACAATGATATTCATCTGGTTCACATTCATTTGTCATTGATACCTCAGTCCAAACAGCACGAAAACCAAGTTGACCAACAGCCTTGTCGGATGATATAAAACTTAATCGCATATTATTATCATCAGATAAATGACTCCAGCTTATTTCTGGTGCTTTTGCACCACATAGTTCAATTGGATCTGATGTTGGACTAATCCACATTCGTAATACAGCTGCTGGACAACCTCTTGCTTTCAATGGAAAATTTAAAAAAACCAATTAAAAAAGTTAATTAACATGTCAAAGTTGTTGGTAAAATTCAATTGAAATAGTAAAAGCAATTTAATATTTTTTTTTCAATTTACCAGATTGTTCTCCTTCAACGGAAAACATTTCAAAGTTTAATAATATTTTGTGGTTTGGACGAACACTGATGAACCAATTGCATGTTTTACTTGCCATATGTTTTGGTGGACCAGGATATTTATTTGGAAAATTTGGACTTGTTATAACACCATAATCAAGACTACTGATGTTTGTACCACAATCTATTTAAATAAATAAATGTATTAATAAATAAAATACAAGCAAATAAAATAAATAATAATTAGATATACCTCCAAATATTGATTTAGCAACATCAAATGTATAGTGTGCCTTGAAGCCACTGTAAACATGTTGTAAATCTGAGTGAAGAATAACTTTAAGACCAAGTGCACCAAGATTTGATTCAACTGGTCCAGGTGCAGTCATTGAACAATAACGACCAATCAATGTTTCTGTACCATCATGATACATGTTGTATATTTCAAGCCAATCATCTTGACACAATTCTGATCTATAAATATAATTGATATTATATGGTATTATAAATTGATTATTATAATTTTTAAATGAATGACCAACTTACCCATAATGACCACTTGTTATATTTGTATTTCTTGTTCTAACTTTAAAATGATCAAAGACAATGGTTACTTGTTCATTTGGTGTTGATAAAAATAAGTATGTACAATTAGTATCACTTGGATAATTGCTTGGATATCTTGGTGAATTAAAATCACCTTTTTTTTTTGATGAACTACGATAGGTAAATGTACAAGTACCATCTGGTGATGCAGTACCAGGTATCATGTATTCAGTCTCAAATGTATACCTTTAATAATTAATCATAATATTTATTATTTAAATTGTTGAGAGAGAAAGAGATTCAATTGAAAAATAAAAATAATTACTTTGCTTTGAAACCTTTGCCTTGTTTGAGCTCACCACTGCTAAATACCATAACAAGACGTGGTCCATCACTCATAACGTGACTTGGATTACTTTCATTGCCACACATTTCATAATCAAATTTATCATAAGAATCAGTTGCTTCTTGGCCTTTTAAATATATTTTTAAATATCCATCTGTGCATGATGAACTTCTAAAAGAAAAGAAGACAAGACAAGAAATTAAATTAAAAAATATAAAATATAATTAAATGTAAATGGAATATTTATTCAACTTACTCTCCTTTTCCTTCAATTTTTGATATTTCAAATGCTGAAAATTCAAGTTTAACACGTTCGAGATTTTGTGAATCTTGCATACCATAAATAAAATAACGACAAACAACTTTTGGTATATAAGGATAAGGATAATTTGGACTGACAACATGACCCCATGATTCTTTTTGACTTAATATTTTTTGATCACATTCTGATCCTCTAATATGTGTACCTCCAGATTTATTGATGAAATCTATTTAAAAATAATATAAATACTTGTTAAAATATAAAACTACTATTTATTAATGATAGTAATAATAATTACCCAGTTGAACAAAGCTTTCTGAAAATTCAAATATTCCTTTGAAACCACGATTTTGTGTATTTGCTGAACGTTTTAGTGTCACAAATAGCACAGTAAGATTTGATTGTGAAGAATATAAAACGAGATTTCTTTGTTGTCCGCAATAAGTACCAATAACTGGTGATTTTTCATCAAGTCCATCCAGAACTTTAACATAATCAAATGGACAGCTAAAAGAAAAAAAAAAAAAGTAAATAAACAAATAATTAATTTTATTTTAATAAATTATCAACTTACTGTGGACCACCAAAAAAAAGATCAAAATCACGAAATTCAATTCTAACTCGCTGTCGTGGTTCTCCATAAAATTTATAAGTACATACAAGATTTTTTGGATAAGTTCCTGGATAAGTTGGTGTTAAAATATTTCCAGTACGTTTTAAAGTTGAATTTATCATAAATGAACATGGTGCATTTGGTGCTGGTGTACCAACTTCAAATTCAGCTAAAATATAAAATAGCAAATATTTATTTTTTGAAAATTATCATTATTATATTTAAATAACTTACAGGCATTTATGAATGCATATTTTCCACTAAATAAATTTTCTCCAGTTGTATTTTTATCAGTAAAAAAACTCAATGCAATGCCTTGAAAAAATGATATACGTTTTCTTGGTGGTATGGGTCCGCAATAACGACCACCAAATGGTGATTCAATGAGCTTTGTTGCATTTTCTGATCGTATTTGAGTATATATATCCATATACTCGTGAACACATCTTTTAATTTAATTTATTATTATTAATTTTTATCATATTATTATAAATGTTAATGGTAATAATTCGTGCAAAATGTTGTGCATGTTGAATGATTGTTGTTGAATTTATGAATTATGAAATCTAATATATTTATTTGTTTTTTGTATCCGCGAGCCATGCATAAACAAACATACATAAAAAAACAACATTGACGTACGTTTTTTTTTTCTTTTTTTTTTTTTTGAATGTTAAATATTATTGGTGGTAAAAATGTTAGCTTTTAAAATAATAATATATTTGATGAGTAATATACGAGTGTAAAAATGTTAATTTATCAAGTTTGATTGGAAAAAAGGGACAAGATTATAATCACCCAGTATTTATTACTCACCCAGGTAATTCCCCAACAGCAGATCCACTGTGATAATCCCAAGCGGCAAACACAAACCACACATATTACCACACCACGTATTTACCCAACTTTGCTTTCTTTTTTTCAGTAATGTATAACATGATATTTTTTTAAATTTTACATATAATTTCAATAAGATAATTTCTACAGGCGCATATGATATGACATATGACATTCGCGCAACAATAATAATTATTTCAATTTCATGCAACATTGTAAAGCATTAGTAAATAAATAAATAAATAAATAAGTGAGTAAACTAACTCTGGTGGTGTGCCACGAAGGCCAAATGTTGTAAAAATAATTTCCACTCGTTGATTTGATGCTGCAAGAAATGTGTAAACACATTGCTGTGATTCTCCCTTGGCATTTATCAAAATTGGAGCATTAAATGTTCCATTTTGTGGACCACCGTGTACACTGACAAATGTCTGATCACATCCTGCATTGATATAATAATTTTTTTTATTTCAAAAAAATTCCTCATTAAATAATTACAAAAAAAATACATCAAGATTAAAATTTGATGAACCATTTGCTAATGATTACTAATGACATAAATAATATAAGAATTAAAACATACTTGGAGATTTGGCAGTGGTGATAGGTCCCGGTGGTGGTGGTGGTGGTTGTAGTTGTGGTGGAGGCGATAAGGATGGTACAAAATTTTGCTGTGGCAGTGGCGCATCAATTACCTCACGGCCTGTTGTTGTTGTTGTTGATGATGTTGTTGTTGTTGTTGTTGTTCGTGTATTTATATTAGTAGATAGATATAGAAGAACATCCAGAGATAATTATTGTCCACCGCCACCGGGAACACACCGCACCAATTATTTTTATTTATTTTTATTGTATATACATTTATTTTAAATTATTATTACTACTATACTATATACAATTATTCAAATTAATATATCATATTTTACTGACCTGTGATTGAGCGTGAACAAAGTAACAGAAAGATGATGATAATAATGGCAGGTGAGACGAAACAACAACTCCCAGAGGCATGCCGCAGTACCGAAGCCATATTGTGTCCTTAAAAATAATCAATTGGCATTATAAAAATACATTATTTATTTTTTAAATGATTAGTTATTACCATATCGTCAGTGTCTATTCCAAGTCCAAAAAATAAGAGTCAAATTGATCCGAGAGATCATCTGTAAAATTCAATATAAATATATATACATATATTGGGAAATTTATTTAAACATCTATAACTGATGGGTCATTTACAGATCACAACTTGAGACAATTAATTTACACCACACCCTTGATTGGCTGATGGTTGTACGCACATGTGTATATAATTGCTTCAACTTTGTACATGTTAAAATCAAATTCACGTAATTTTTTATTTAAATAAAAAAATATTTACATTGTTGATTGTTTTGATGACGAGATAAAGATCAAAGAAATATGCCAGAAACCAACAAGATAAGAGCCACTTAGCCACGCCCTTGATTGTCGTGCCAGAAAATAATAAAAAAATATATTTAAAATATATACATATAGGTATTAACTTGCAACGTGATTTTATCTTTTTTTTTTTGTTTCGTTTTACCTCAAGCGTTAAATAGAAATTAGAAAAAAAAAATAAAAAAAAATATATTTCAACATAGCAATTTGTGGAATGTAGTTGATCGATTAAACAGAAGCTAAAGCTTCGATGTGAGGGTTGATGACTGTAGGCTGCTTAACCCCCTATTCACCCTCAACGTTTAATATAAAACAATAATAATAATACAGTAAAATCTAGACCAAAAAATATTGAGAAAATAATATTTCATCGAGGGAGATCAAATGCTGCTATTTAGTCCAATGAAAACATGGCCGATTCCATAGGGAATTGTTCTACTTAAAAAAAGCTACCCTTGACAATATTTCAAGCATACAAAAAATATTATTTTTAGTATTTTTAGTATTTTTAGTATGAGGATGCATCCCCATACTAATGCTTTTAATAAAATTCAGAATAATAAATGAATTGAGACAATGCAAATAGACAAATTCAAGTATGTGAATCTGCTGATACATATAAGGGTGGATAGATAGATGTAGAATTATTTGAACCGCGCCCATGCGCTTCAATAATAATCATAATAAAGAAAAAGAAAGAAAAAAAAAACATAGAAATTTATCTATATAAATTAGTCAATAGTTTTATGACTCATTGTTTGTAATCTTCAATCACTAACAAAGCTAATGAAATGTCACGTGTGGGTAAAGGGATAAAGTGTAATTTAAAAACAACTTACCGTTATAATTTTCCATCAGTCATTATATATATATAAAAAAATAATGAAAATAAAAAAAATAAATTTTCTTGATTGATAACTATTATTTCCTAAAAAACTTTCTCAAATTTCATTCACTTATCACTGAAATTTACAACAATATATATTAATTATAATAAACATACTTGAATATATGTATACTATTTTTATTTTTGTTTTTTAAATAAACAAATAATAAATTTCACAAACACACACGCACACACCCTTATGATGAAACAAACAAATATTTCAACGCAAAGTTAATCTTGGCAGTTTTTTTTAGTATATATGATCTATCTACAAAGTGAGTCTGCTTGGCACTCTGCTTTTGCTCTGCCTTCATCATCATCATCACCATCACCACCATCACATTTAGATGCGCGAACGGCGCACGCAACAAAGTGTATATTATATTTATTTTTCATCCCCCTCAAAGCACACAGCAGCCACCCATCCACCCACCCTTGTATTACACAAGCTGTTATGCAATAGAAATTTTTATTTATTTATTTTTTTAAATAATATAATATCAGGCAATATATTTTTTTGATTATTATTTCAATCAATATTGTTTATTAGCTGCAAATTCTTAAATTTTAAGAGCTGTTGATACTTGAAATTAAATAATAATTATAATAACTAGAGCAAAGATAAAAAATATACATTATGTTGGTCAAGGTTTTTGCTTGAAATTCTTCCTATTTATCTTGTCTTGGACTCTTGGTTTATTTAGTTTATTTAATTTATTATTCTTAGGTATACATGTACAAATAATAATTATAAACTTTTCATGAAAAATAAATGTATATTCAATTTCAATTAAAAAGGTAATTCACATACAATTGTTTATTGAGACATCTGGTTTTCGAATACATCTGGTTCATACATAAAAATTATTTGACACTTTTTATTTTTATTATATAATTATTTATATTTAATATTTTTTTTTTTTTTTTTCAACCAAAATCTTTAGCCCGGGACAAATTTAACAAATTATTATGAAAAAAGAAAATATATATATAATTTGATTAAAATATAAGACGATGCGGTAAAAGGGGAGACACATCGTTGTTTATTTATTTTTTTTTTTTATTTAAATAATCAATTCGGTTTTGCAGTTTATTTTCATTTAAATAAATACTATGGATTATTTCTATTATTATTATATGGTATGATTTGTTTGTTTGTTTGTTTGTATTTATTTTCTACACTCACACTGAAGTTTATTTTTTTATTATTTTTTTTGTTTCTTTTGTATTTTTAAATAAAAAAATATATATAAGTGCGGTGATGTTGTTGATGATTTATGGATTTATTTAAAAACTGATTCTTAAATTTTTTTTAATTATCCAAAAAATGCTGCACATTTGCAGAAACATAATATAAAATTTTTCAAAAATAAAAAAAACTTGCTCATTAACTTTGCTTTTTTAAAATTTTAATTATTCAAAAAAAAAAAAAAAATCATCATCATCATCATCACTAACTCGTCGTACTTGGCTGAGAGACATAACGTGTCACAATAATTGTCTCAGCCCAAAGACATTTATTATTATTATTATCTTATATTTTAAAAAATATATATAAAAAAAACAAAAAAACGAGATAATAATTGTAAATCAATGAAAGAGCCACTTGATCACTCTCTCGAGTGTCATTTAAATAAAAAACAAAAAAAACTAGTGGCTCAATTAGTAGTAATAATAATAATAAAAAGAATAGGGTGAGATAAAAAAAAAAGATAAAGAAAAAGATAAAGAAAGGAACGTTTATATCATTGTCTTTGTGAAAACAAGGTCATGGCTTGAAGAAAAAAAGAAAAATAAATAAAAGGGTTAAAAATGTAAAAGGGTGGATGAATCGAGGCTTGCACAAAAAAATAAGTGCATTATTCTAAATGCGACCCTTGTCAATTTAATTTCATTTTTTTTTCTATATAATCAATCACTCCACAGATTTTATTTTAATTACACACAAATAATTATGTATAGAAAAAAAACCAAAAAAAAAAAGTAGATGAATTTTCTTGTAAATATTTATTTATAAAATATATATTTAAAATAAAATGATGATTTTTTTCATGTGGATGATTGATTATACAATTAATTTGGCCAAGGGTCAAAGTACCTAGATCAGTCTAAAGTCTCGTCAACAGCTTCAGCTTCATCACCACTCGTACCACCATTCCGCAAGCCAAATTATCATTACTTTTTTTAGTGCATTTTTAATGCAAAACATTTTGAAACATTTTTTTTATCTTTTACATGAATTTCTTTTTTTTTCTTTTTGCAGCAGCCTTAATTTTATTTTATTTTATTTTTTTAATAATCCTTGTAGTAATATATTATTGTTTTTTTTCAATACGGAAATTACAAATCATCATGTCACAAAAACCCACTCGGTATTATTATTATTATTATTAACAATATAATATAATATTATTTTATAATGGCATTTGAAGAGGAAAAAAAATAGAGAGGAAATGTGGTAGGAATTGTAGGATTAAAACTGATTAAATAAGATTAATGAAAATAAATAAAAAAAACACTTTCACGAGAAAAAATACAGATCTTGTACAATGATTATTGAAATTGAAATTAATAAGGCAGGGGATATCATATTTTTTTTTTTTCGTTTTTCATTATTTTTGTTTTTTTTTTTTTTTTTCATTTTTTCGTTTTTTATCGGGGGATTATTTTATCAATCATCATATTATAATTAGTTGCGATTTACCCCCTTCCATATTTTTTAATTATATATTATAAATTGTTTTTTTTTTTATTTTTATTTTTATTTTTTGTTTTTACTAATAGTGTAAAACATTAAACGCGGTCGGGGGATTAAACAAAATTAGAGTTAAGTAAAACATGAATAATAAAAATTAACGAAAAAAAAAAAAAAAAAAAAACAAAAAAAATAAATGCTCATAAATAGAAAAGTCTGCGAGCAATTAATTTTTTTTTTTTTCTTTTTTTTTTCTTTCATTATTAGCATCATCCAGACATTTAAAATGTTCAATCATATATGCATTATTGTTTTTTTTATCTCTACAATTATTACATTTCAAAATGCAAAATTTTTTCATTTTCATATATTATTATTATTATCGTTAATTATTTTTTTTTTTCTTGTCAATTGTTTGTTCAGTAGCCGAGGCATTATATTGTTTTACAAAATTATATTTGCAATGTGGCTGAATTGTCATTATTATTATTTATTTTTTAAAAACTATTGTTATATAAAATTAAAACGCTTGTCTTTTATGAGGGGGTTGGTGGGGGTGATTATAAATATTTCTTGTATATTTATTTTTTCAAAATAAATTGAGTGGATTTTTTTTATCTTTTTCAACGGTGTGTGTGTTATACAATTGTCGGATGATTCGACTCTGTTTTTTTTTTGTTTTGTTTTAATAACTATTGTTTACTATTATTATTATTGTTGTTTGTTTTATTATTATTCCCCAGCGGGAGTGCATGAAATTTTTGTATGTTGTTGTTGTTGCTGTTGCTGACTATTGTTGTTATTTTAATTTTATAATTTTATCAATTTATATTCGGCTAATGTTGTCTCCCACTTTTTCACTTTCGTTAGTTTTTTTTTAAATAATTTTTTATTTATTTATTTTTTTCTTTCAATGATTATTATATTATCATAATCTTCTTATTTTTATAAAATCAATTTTTATATTTTTTTTTGTTTAATCCATTGATTGATTGATGAATAATTATTATAATATCTCCAGAACAAGGGGGCACGGGAATTTGGGGGGGTTGGGTGGGTAAATTGAGGGGAGGGGAAGGGAGGAACAAAGGAGGGTTAGATGTCTGGGCTCCAGGGACAGGGACCAACTTACAACCCGCACTTACAACTCTTACTAATTAACTAACAGGCTAACAATAACAACGAGTCTCAACACTCAAAAAGTCGTGCGCTTGTATGTTTTTTTTCATTTTTTTTTTTTTTTCCTTTTTTCTCTTTACTTGCTTTTTTTCAAATATATGCGTTATCACTACAAGAGTTTTGTTTTCTGTCAACTATCATTATCAAATTCGGTAACCAGTCGAGTTCGAATTATTAATTATTAATTATATATATCAATTCATTTGCGCAATAGTCACGCTTTTTATTTTTTTGTTAAATTTAATTATCACTCCATCGCGTTAATCTAATTTTATTATTTTAATTAATTTCCAATTTATTGTCGATGGAGGGCTTATCAAGTTTGACTTGATTTATTTTTTTTAAATAAATAGACAGTATATAATTTTGACAAAAGTTGTCGAAAAAATTTCTCTACATTTTTTTTTAGTCTTTTATACTCCTTGATTGGATCATCATAAATGACTTTTTTCTTTTTTTTTTCCTTTTTTTAATTTTAGTCTCATTCGTGAGCAATATATATTCAAGTCTTAATCTCGAACTCGATTTGATCGATTATAACAAACATATCAACAAATTAGTTTATCATTATCATCACGATGGGGAAAAAAAAAAAAAAAAAAAAAAAAGAAAAAAAAAAACAACAAATGTCAAAAGACAAATGTCAATTATTTAGTTATAAAATACGTGAAAACATTGACGAGTAAATAATTATAAAATCAAATCAATGTTTTAAACGTCAAAAATAACAAACTTGTCTGACCCTTAATAATAATAATAATAGTTTCACTGACTGTACACATTATTATAGACCAACAATAGAAGGTCTAGACGACAAAAACGACGACAACGACGCTTTGCGCGTTTTATTTATTATTTTTTTCATTTTTATTTTATTATTTCACCCATACATGCACACAGGGGGATTCAACAGCATTATTATAACATCCAGCAACATTTTACTTTTCATTTCTCTCTCTCATCATCTTCATCATCTTCATATAAATCATCATCTTATTTTAATAGCAGCAGCAATATAGTCATTCTGCTGCTTAGATTTTTTTTTTTTTTATTCCATTCGCATATTATAATTAATCAAAACTAACATCATCATCATTATTATTCTTATCATTATCAATAATATTCGTAATTATAATCAATATTAATATTATTCGTAATTATAAACCTCGCGTAACAATTTTTTTTTTTTTTTAAATTTTTGCTTGCACACTCGCACTTGCACTCACACACAAACAATCTTTATAAATTTCAAAATGATTTTTTTCTTTTTGTTATAATATTCATCATTATCATTCATGCACATACCAAAAAACTTTCCTATCGTTTCATCAGTCCTTATCAACCTGCCCCTTATCATCGCAACGAGTATAGTCTTTTGTTTATATATTTTTGTGTTTAATTTCTTTTTTTTAATAATAATAATAATAATAGAAATAATATTAATAATAATAATAATAGGAAAAAAGAAAAAATATAAATGAAAAGAAAATAAAGATAAAAATAAATAAACAAAAAAGTTTACTCGTTTGACATCGCTTTTACAACAACCACGGGCTTATCACCATTTTTTTTTTTTTTTTAAATTTAACAATTATTTACGGGCCATAAATTACATAATAATATCCAAAAAAATTAATTTTTAAACGAATTTTTTAAAAGAACAAATTTTTTTTTTTTTTTTTTTTTTCAAAATAACAAAACGAATTTATTTTTTAAAATTTTTAAAATTTTTTTAAAATCAAAGTTTAACGTTTAATTCATTTATCACTCAAAAAATCACTTTCGCTTGGCAGTTTTTTAACAATTTGACAATGCAGCAGCAGTTGTGGTTAAACCTTAACGTTAAACCTTACAATATTAATATTAATCATTATTATTATTATTATTACAATTATATAATTATCAATAGTACGGGGTGGATGGGTTCGTCACTCCGATGTTCATTTTATAGTCCCAGTGGCACATTACTGTACATTTTTATAAATCACAACAATATTTTTTAAGCGCAATATGTAATTGGTTGACAGTGATGGTAATATATTCATAATATTTATATTTATATATATAGCGGTGTTTTTTTTCAACATATATATATTATATCATATCAAAAATCATTCATTATCTAAACATTACATGTATTTTTTTTCATTTGAAAATAATCAAAAGATTACATTTACAATTCATTCTATATAATAATAATAATAATAATAATAATAATAATAATAGTATATATATATTTATGTTTTTTTTTTTTAAATATATATTTTATAATAATAATAACGACAAGTTATAAGTAGCATCGGTGACGGATTCTGATGTCTATTTAAAAAATTACTATTTCTTTATTAATGAGCTTGTTTTTTTTTTTTTTTTTTTGGGCAATTTTTTTTTCTTTTATAAATTCATCAAGGCCCATTGTAATAACATGTATATAAATATGTTTATTTATATGTCTATTGTTTAAAAAAATATTAAAAAATAAAATATTCGAAAAAAAAAAAAAAAAAAGTCAATATATATTTTATCATATATAATTATTATCGACAAAATTGTATATTAGTAGTTGGATAAAAATAAAAAAAATCATCAGTCGGAAGTTAGCTCCAAGAATTGTATGAATCTTGGTACCATTCATGCTCATCACCAGTTGCATTATTATTTCCACTTGTTTCAACAAAATTGACACCATTACCACTGCCACCGCCACTATTACCACCACCATTATTATTATTATTACTACTACTACTATTATTACTATTATTACTATTATTATTATTATTATTATTGTTACTGTTGCTGTTGTTGCTACTTGGTGTTGTTGTTCCATTTTCATTTTCATTTCCATTTGTATTTGTATTATTTCCACCACTATTACTATTACCATTACTATTACCACCATTGCCATTACCATTTACACTCGCCACTCCGTACGTATTGCCCAGTGGTTGTTGGACGAGGGGCTGGTTTCCCCAACTGCTCTGGAAGCGACGTTTTGATTCCCCCTGGTTCTGGTGACCCCCGTCAAACTTTCGCTTACCTGCTGTAATGTCCAATACAAAATATTGAACAAGACATGAAAGAAAAAGCAAAAAAAAACAAAATTACATTAATATAATAATTCAATAGTAAAATAATAATAATAATAATATTAAAAAATTAAATTATAAATAATCAAATAACTGGAGTGAGCTATTGTTGGAGTGGAAGGGAACAATATGGATTGATTCTGTAAGGAAATGATAAATAAATAAATTATAAAATATAAATAAATAAATAAATAAATTGCATGTAGATACAGACCATCCTCACCTGGTAAACTTCCCTTGGCGCGGACCCCCCCACGAACGGTTGGCCGCTGGACCCCACGGGCCCCTGATGTTGCGGGGTTGCGTGCCCCCCTGACTTGCCCCCCACGGGCTTGGGGGCCCCCACCGACTGCTCGGCCACGGGGCACCAGTCCACGGCCACGACCAGCCTAATTCAACACAATTAAAATTTTTATTATTATTTATTGATTGTTTTTTTTTAAATAATTTATATATAGGTATATAAAATATCTTATCTTATATGTAAATTATTATCTATTATATTGTATAATTAAATTAATTCAATGATGAACATCAAGCTATTTTTGTATTGACTTTAATTTGATTGGCACGAATGCTACGATTTATTTTTCGATTTTTCAATTTCTTTATCTTTAGTTCTGTTGTGTTTTTTTTTTTTTTTTTTAATAATATTAATAATTAAAATGGCACTTGTAAGCAAAAAATACAGTACAATGTTGTTAATAAAATTATTAATTGTTAGAAAATTAAATAAATTAAATAAACACCAAGCAGTGATACGAACGAATATTAATAAAAACTACAGAAAATAAATAAATAAATAATACTACAAAAATAAATAAAAAGATACTACAAATAATTAAAAACTAATTAACTAATAATATAAATCTAATAAAACCAAATTAATATTACAAATAAATACAAGTATATTACTAACCAAATTTGATGTTATAAATGTTTTTTTTTTTGTTTTTTTTTGTTATAAATTTTTTATATTATTTTTTTTAAAATTTTTTAATTTTTGCAAGCAGCAGCAGGAGGGTTAGCACAGGTTATCCAACACTACTTTTTGATGGAAGGGAAGGTTCAAGCAACAAAACCTAATACACTGGGAGCTAAAACAAAAGCCAAGTGTTATGAAAAATAAAAAAATCAAATCAATACTATATAGGTACTGCACACAATTAATTTTGCATTATATCAACTGCTGCAAATAAGCGAGAGTGTTGTGTAAAGTATTATTTAATATAAACATATTGTTTTTTTTTCTATTGTCATGTTTTAAAAATAAATATGCACATGAAGACATTGACCATTTTTGTTCCCTTCCACAGTCACTATTTATTCTTCCTCGACTCCAGTTACCTGTATAGATTTTTTTTCTTTCTTTTTTTTATTTTATAATAATAATAAAATAAAATCAAGAATGAATGAGTGAATAAATGAATATGGTCAAATGGTACAAAGCATATTAAAATTGTGCATAACTACATATATCATTGAAAAATTAATTTTTCAATTATTTAAATTGCACATGTCTTTCTACCAAAGGACCACTACTCTCACTCAATTGTTAGTTTATATAAATAAATAAATAAATAAAGAGAAACAAAAAGTTGATTAGTATTACTCTACATATAGATACACAAATTATTTATAAAAAGTTTAAAAAACAAAAATATAGATTAATAATGGTGAAAGTTAGTAGTAGGTTAATTAAATATATAGAAAAAGAACAAGTTTTTATTTATCCAGAGCATAAAATTCTGGAGATAATAAAATAAAAAGTGATATAGGCTTATCATATCCGAGCCAAAAGACTTTAAATCATCATCGTGCAGCAACACAAAGCTTGTATTGGTGAGAGGCCGGATGATAAAATTTACAGAGTTGTTAAGCAGTTGTGTTAGATCATGTCATTATTAACTACCACTATTATTATTATAGTAAATTAATTTTTATTTAATTATTAGATTAAGCAACAGTTATCCTCAATTTGTTATGTCGATGATGATGATGATGATGATGATGAGGCAGGATGAGGTGTATATATATTTATTTTCCCTTTTTTTCTTTATCCAAAATGTGATTTAAGTATTTATTCCGTAATATTTTTTGGCACCGAATAATTTGTATTTTAATTTCCCAATTTAACGATAATTTATTTTAATAAGTGGGTCTTGATCATGGCTCAGATATGATAACGCGTCAAGCAATTTGAAAGTGGCAGTGTGTTCGAAGTTGAGAGATAATATTATTTAGTTAATTTAACAAATAATAAATACGTTAGTTAAATTGCTATTACTATTATTGTTATTTTTATTATTATTATTATTATTGTTATTGGTGTTAGTAGTTTTTTTTTATTTATTTTTTTTTTTTTTTGAAGAAAGAAGGGAGTAAAACAGGAATATGGAATGAACGTGAGAACAAGTTCAAGTCTTTTATGTTCTTTTACTCTGATGTTTTTTTTTTCTACTACGGCTAGTTTTTATTTATTTTTAAAAAAATTTCTTTCTCTTTTTTGAATGCTCTCTTGGGTCTATTGTTGAACTTGGAATACAGGAATGACACAGCATCTTGGCTGGCTCGCTGATGTGTATTCACAACAGACGTGTCGGAAATAATATATATATTTATGAAAATGCTAATAACAATAAAATAATAATAAATATATGAAAAATATTTAATAAAATTTGTTAGTTGATTGTTATGTGAAGCGAGCACAATAAATAAATAGCCAAATATAATTGTAATTTGTTAATTTTAAAATATGATAAACTTCGCGTAATTTTTGTAAATCATTTGTATATATGTATATCAAGAAAAATATATCATCTGCGAACACTGTGCCACAATCAAATTATATATATTAAATAAATAATAATAATAATATTAAAATAAATAATTGAAAAACTATATTTTTTTTTTTTTTTGTTTTTGATAATTTGTTAAAAAAGACGACCCACCGGTTGAGGCTGCCTGCCTCTCCCTCTGGCAGGCGGAGGAGGTGGCGCATATTCAAAATAGTAATCTTCGTATCGATAATAGTCATCGTAATATGGATCACTGTAGCCACCTCGATAATCCCCATAACCGTAATAGTCGTAATCATAATCTATTAAAAAACACACACATTACAAATAGACCCAAAAGTGTTAGTTTTTTTTTTTTTTTTTTTTTTTTTTTTTCTTGTTTTTGTTGTCTACTGTTTAAAAAAATTTACCGTTTTTGTTTTTTCATTTTTTTTTTTTTTTAAATAAAATATATAGATAAAGAAAAAGAGGATAATATTATTATTATTTAATGAAATGCATGCTGGGTAATGTAAAATAGTTTTATAAAATGTACAATAAATGACTCGACTAATTGTGACAAATAAATAAACTACTTTCAACGACAATTGTCTCATCACTGTGTTAATTGTGATTGTTATTATTATTTTATTGGAAAGACATTGTCGTGAGTTTTAATTATTCAAAGTAAGGAAGAAAATTTGCGGAAGAAAGGTTTTTTTTTATATACAATATTTATATAGAATTGAAAATAAAGAAATTAAAATAATATATAAAGATCAAGTCAAATCGATTGATTTGAAATGAAATTAAAATTTAAAAAAAAACGTTAGCATTCGTCATTGAATATTTGCCGCTTACCTATTTCCTTGATGGCTGTAAAATAGATTATTCATTGTTGTGGTTTTTTTTTTTTATTACAAAAAAAAAAACACAATATTACAGTACAAAAAAAAAAAAAAAAATTAACTATGCACGCTCACACGAAATAACTAAATTATATTTTAATAATAATAAATCTACTTTTTTTTTATTACACATGCTTTTAACTGTGATACTAGAGAAAAAAAAATAAAAGTCATTTAATTTCTCGTGACAATAATTATTGTCTTATTTATGCCGAAAAATAAATATAAATATTTTAATAATTTTGCGAGAAATAATAATTGACGAAATGTTACTTGGTTATATAGAAAAATCTTTCTAATTAATTCAAAAATACTTTAATCAAATGAAAAAAAAATACCTTCCAAAATCATGCAAGAATAATCTAAATAGTTAAATATTAGTTTATAAAATTTTTTAATGAAAATCGCGATCCGGTCAATGTGATAATAATAATACCAATAACAAGTTTGATAAAAATTTAAATTAAATAAATAATAATTCCGAGTTAAACCGCGCGCGGTCAATAATAAAAAAAATAAAAAATAAAAAACCGATTGAATAATAATGTATAATCAACTGTCAATCAAATTGATAATTGATTATTAATTGGTTGAAATGCAGTACTCACTGTAATCACCACGACCCATTGGTGGTCGCATACCACCACCACCACCACCACCGCCTCCTCCGCCACCACCACCTCCACCACTGCCGCCACCACCTGTTCCTGTACTGCGTGGTCCTTGTCCACTAGAACCACGTACTGGCATTGGTCCGGGTATCATACTTGGATGTGATGGTGATGTACTAATAAAGATGATGTTGATGATGATTGAATTATTAATTAATTTATTTATTATTTGTTTGTTTATTAATTTTATTTAATTGAAATTTAATTAATTACCCGCCACGTCCTTGCAACATTTGCATCATTCTTCTTTCTCTAGCCCGAAGCATGTCTTCCTTCTTTTTTTTATCAAATGGAGGTTTAGCAAGAGCAACTTCTATCCGTGAACCACCAATATCTTTTCCATTAAGATCTCGTAAAGCCTTTTTATTTTAACAAAAAAACAAAAAATATTAATTATTTTTATAATAAAATAAATTATTAAAATAGCTTACCTTGACTGCATGATCTCGATCCTCAAAATGTACAAATGCATAATCCTTGATCTTTTTGACCCTGTCAATTTTACCAAATTGTTCAAAATGTTCTTTCAGCTTTTCTTCTGAACAGTCTTGAGTTAAATTTCTCACATAAAGTACTCGAACCTAAAATTGAAATAATAAATATAAAAATATTATAATAAGATAAATATTAATTACTAAATATAATAATGACATTAAATTTAATCATACTTTAGACATTGTTTGTTCATCTGGTTCTTCTTGTGGATCAGCCCAATCAACAATAATATCACAACCCCAAACTTTAATACGACCAGTGCTGAGTCTTCGTTTAGCCAATGATGCTGATTTGTGGGATTCATACTCCAAAAAACAAAATCCTCTGTTCTTTTTTTTGTCATCTGGTGAACTGTAGATTATTACCTCAGTCAGGCCAGCTACAGTTTACGAAATCATACAAAAATCAAGGTAAACCAAATGTCTTTTATTTTTTTTAAAAACAAAAAGAAAAAAAAAAAAAAACAGTCATCTTCTCTGCATTGTTTCTTGACGATGAAGCTCGTGTATTTTTAAAATAAAATTGACTTTTTAAAAAATAAAAATCTGTATATCCCGTATATTATATATAAATAATAATTTAAAATTAAAAAAATATCCCCAATAAAAATTAAATTTTAAATTTTCATGCATTTATATATATATTTTTTTTTGTCTTTTAAAATTACCTCTCTTTCCTCTCAGTTTATATATTTTTTATTGTACAGTAAAATAAATAAAATTATAAAAAACTTGCACTAAAAATAAATTTCAAATATACTTTATTTAAAATAAAAATCCCAAAACCTTTATCACTACATAATGCAAACCAAACGTATATTTTAAAAATAAAATAATTCATTATTTTTAATTGAAATCAAACTGTGAGAGGCCTACAAAAAAAAGTTTGCGTTTAAATAACGATGGCCTCTGTGTCCAAAATAAATAATAGTTGTTGTTATCATGCAATAATATTCCTACATACATAAATAAATAATAATATCCCTCTTTCAGAAAACACTCTTTCAAGCTGTCGTTGCATTCAATGTGACTAATGTTATTGTTGTTGTTGTTGTGGTTGTTGTTTTTGTTGTTATAATTATAATAGAAAAAAAATAGAGTAGTAGTAGTAGTAGTAGTAGTAGTAGTAGTAAAGAGTAAAAAAAACTAACCAGGCATTCTTTTCTAAAAAAATAAATAGAATAATATTGTGATGGGCAATTGAAATATATTGATAGAAAAAAAGATAAATTAGGAAGACAGTAGTTTTTTAAAAAACAAAAAAGTACTTGTTATTTTATTTTAATAATTATAAAAATAAAATATTTAGTAAGAGAAACAGAAGGGTTAAAAATAATTCAGGTGGTAAATGTGAATTTTCATTTGTTTTTTCATTTTTTTTTTTTTTTTTTTAAATAAATAAATTATTCACTCTTGCACTCACTCACTCGATTCCACCAATGTCATTGTTTTCTTTCTTTTTTTTTTTTTTTTCAAATAATAAAAATATAATAATTAAAATTTGTTTTGTTTTTCGATTTTTTTTTTTTTAATTTCCGGTAAAGCTCTGCCTTGAGATTTATGGCAATATTCAACTTACGTGCGTGCTTTGTAAATTCTTCTAACAAGTCATCTCGGTCTCGATTCTTTGGAATATTTCCCACAAACAAGCGGTGATTGTTATAAGATACGGTAACACCAATCTTTTTGCCTTTCCGAATCTCATAATCATTCAGCTGTAAGAATAACGTGGAAGGAAAAAAATTGCCAATTAAGCTTGCTCATTTACACTGATTATTTAATCGTCTGCTTATTTGGCTGATTCGAACGAAGTTTTTTTTTTTTTAAATAATTATCATCGCGTCAAGTGAATCATTATTATTATTATTATCATAATCATTTTGTTTTTCATATTTGTCTGTTGTTGATGTTGTTGTTTTAATTATTGTTTTAATGATTTTTAGAAGGGGCAGTTTATGATATACCACATCAGATAGATTGAAAAAGAAATTCAAGTAAAAGTAATAATTGAAAAGTAATTTATAGAATATGTATATAGAGTACGAACATACAGGTTGGTGATGTTTAGGATTATTAATATTTGGAACTGTCAATGACAATAATAAAAATAATAAATTAATGAAATAACACAAAAAAAAAACATAAAATGATGATTGGTTTGATTTGTGGGTGGTTGGGAGTGCCTGTCTGTTTTTTAGCGAGCCACACGTCCCAGCGGTCCACACTGCAGGTCTCCCGTACCCCAAAATTAATTAATTATTTTTCATTAATATTATTATAATCGCGATGCTCTTAAAAAACTTGAAATAAAGAATGCATGGTTAGAGAGAGTTATAAAAAAACAAAAAACTAGGTAATAAATAATAATTGAAATTCATTTATAAAAAAAATAAATAAAAGAAGAGATTATTATATTTATATAGTCAAACAAAACATTATTAATTAATATAATTAATTTTAGTTAATAAATATAGATGAGCATAATATGCGCGTAATATAATAAATTTCATAACGCTCTAAACCTAATAAATAAATATAAATAAAATCAGAGGGAAAAGAAGACTTGGACCAGAGAGATGTTACTGCGTTCACTAATAAACCGAGAGGCAAGGAGGCTAATCATTAAAATCAAAAGTAAAAAAAAAATATATATTTAGAATAAATGCAATTATTTATTATTATTATTATTATTATAAATAATAAATAATAATAATAAATTGAATAATTATTCTTGAATACCATCTACAACCACTACTTAAAATCTACCACTCTTAGATTTACAAAAAAAAATAAAAAAATCATATATACAAATAAAAAAATAAAAATAAAAAAACAAAAAAATAGAGGTATCAAAATAAAAAAAATTAATAAAGGTTTTAAGGTAATAGGTTTAGGTTTTAGGTGTGCACACGCCTCGAATTCACTTTACCTGTTAAATTACCAAATTCCTCCAAGATCTCCTCTTTGCCTTTTGACTTTGGTATGTTCCCGACGAAAAGTCGTAGATTAGGAACGCTAATGTTTACTTTGAGACTCTTGCCGGGTTTTATTTCGTAATTATCGAGCTGTGGGATGAAGAAAAAAACACACATGCCTAATTTTGTTCCAATGGAAAAAAAATAAAATAAAATAATATTTTTGATTTTTTACTTCAAAAATAAATAATAAATAAATAAATAAATAATTTAAATTTAAAAAAATCAAGAAAATAATAATTAATAATAATAATAAAAGTAATTTTAAATTTTGAATAAAAAAATATATAAAATTTTGGGTATACGTGCATAATTTAATAAAAAAAAAAAAAAAATAAATAAATAAATAAATAATAATTAATAATTAGCACGTGGCATGCGGTTTATAATGCTCGATTATTCACTCTTAATAATTCATGAAAACCGGCTAATGATTTTTTTTTCAATAAAATATAAAACACGGCATTAGCAAATTTATTATATATGAAAAATTTTAAACCAATTAGATTTTTCTCTCATCTAAAGCCCCATCGATCGATCATTATTTTTATATCAATAAATAGTTTGTAATTTAGATAAAAAGTTCTCCACTCCCAATTTTGCCCACTGAGCAAAGAGGAGAGCTGGAAAAAGAAACTCATCCGCAGGACATGATAAACCAATTATGTAATACATAATATTCGTATGATGATGACGATGATGATGATGGTGATGGTGATGATGATAATATTTTGTGGGATTTATATATTGTGGATCATTATTTTTATTATTATTGATATTATATACACACATGTGAATTGAAAAAAAATAAATAATAATAACATGTAATGATTAATAAATAAATTATTAATTGATTTAGGAATAATTATGAATTGAAAGGGGGCAATATTATTGATTATTATTGATTATTATTATTATTATTAAGAGTTATTTAAATAATAATTAAAATGATGAGAGAGTATTATTAGGTTTTTGTGTTTATGGATAAATAATTAATTAATTTTTTTTTTTTAAAATATATACAGACAGATTATTAGGGGCTTTTTTAAAATTATTATTCAATATAATTTTTTGTTATGTATATTATAATTGAAAAAATAAAAATCAAGATAAGGAATATCCAATTGGTCTGTTGTGGTAATTTTTTTTTTTTCTCAACTACAGAATTAATACGAAAAAGATTTATTATATATATAAACACGCCTTTAAATTAATGATTATTAATTAATTTCGTAGTTGTTGTAGTTGTTGTTTTTGTTGTTGTTTTTTATACGAATTACGTTTCACGATAAAAAGCTTTTAATGATATTTGAAATAAATAAACATACCTCTCGAACTGCCTGTTGCGCTGCATCTCTATTGGTAAATGTTATAAATGCATATCCTCTATTGGTGCCAGACATTGGATCCATCATTAGCCTTAAATCCCATATTTTACCACATTTTTCAAAAAGTGGAATTAATTCATCTTCATACATGTCTTTTGGAATTTTTCCACAAAATACCTAATTTAAAAAATAACAATAATAATAATAATCATTGTTGTTGTTATTTATTATAAATAATTATTAATATTATCATTTTATTTACCTCGCATCCATTTCCTGGTGTTGCACCTTCCCAATTTGGAGGTGGACCACCATATTTTCGTTGTCCAGTTGTAACATCAAGTGGATATCCAGTTCTTTCAAGTATCAACTATATTTAAATAAATAAATAATTAATAATTAAATCAAAATGTATATAGAAAATAATTGTTAATAAAATAAAATATACCTTGATTTTATCTTCATCTGGTGCTTTTGGTGTTGTTGCAGTTGCAGTTGTTGTACCCTGACCTGCCCGACTTTTTTGTCTGTATGTTTTCATAACACCACAGAGATATGCCGATTTATTTGATACATGTTCTAAATTTGATTCCAAAAATTGAGTTAGAACAGTTAGGGCACCATCAACTGGAAATTCACGTAATGCATCAAGTGCTCTTTCATCAAGATCAACATGAGCAAGTTTTCCTGTTTTATATATTTCATCTAATTTTGCAGCAACTTTTTCATCGAGTCCATATTGTATAAGTTTTGAATAATCCTCGGTTCTTTCAACATACTCCATATCCTCCTTTGATGGCTTCTCGTCCATTTTAAGTTCCCCATTTCCCTCTGCCATAGCTGAAATTATATTTTTATTTATTTAAATATTTAAACAACGTAAATAACATAAATAACACAATAACAAGTTTCAAGTGAAAATGGAAAATTTTAGTCAGACTGCCGGACAAATGAAAGACTATAACTACTTTGTCTGTGAATTTTCGGCCACCCACGCACAGCCGTGACTACTGAAAATATTATCAGCTCAAAGATAAATCATCAGCTTTAAAATTATATATATAGATATGTATTCAAATTGATTTAACACACACATAACAATTTTTCCTATCGGTCAAATAATTTTAAATATCAATTGATGCAATATTTTTATCACACAATGATGTTGTTGTTGTTGTTGTTGTTGTCAATAACATTAGGTATATATTTCTAATCTACTCACTATACCAAAAAAACAAACAATAATTTCAATAATATAAATAAATATTATCATTGCAATTTTAAATGCAATCTTAAATAATCTCCTGTTTTATTTATTGTGTAGCGTCACTTTTCCCGCGCACGCAATCATCAACACACAATAAGTAAAAAAAAAATAAATAAAAATAAATAAATTAAAAAAAAAGGCACTTTAAACATTAACGCGCAGACGTACGTATATATAACATTATCATTATATTAAGATGCACTCTTGTTATTATTATTATTATAAAAACTCAAATATTACGCTGATAAAAAATAAAATGAAAAAAAAAGCTCAAGATATCACCAGACTGCACTGTTTTAAAAATGGCGTTGCAAAAAATTTAAATTAAACACTGTTTGAAATAAAAAAAACAATAATCATTAATAATAATAATAATAATTGAAGTAATGTTGACATATCACATTTGACAATGTAAACAAAAAAAAAAATAAAAAACTTTGTAATATTATTAATTGATTGATTGGTTGGTTGGTTGAATGTTGATTGATTGATTGATATATATTTTTTTAAATAAATAATAAAAATAATTAATAAATTTTTAATGATAATTAATAATATTTTAAAATAATAATTAATACTTTTTTTTGTTGTCAGGAGAATATTTGGACGCACGCTCCGAACTCCACCCGGGTCTTAACGGAATGCAGTTAGTTGCACCGTGTGCACTCTGCACTCTATCCGTATCAGAACCGTATTTTTTCTCTCTCCCTCTCTTTAATTTTCTCGTGTCTCGTCTCTACTCCGTCTCACTCTTTCTTTCTCTTTCGTGTCTGACCGAATGCGTTTCGTTTCACCTGCCCCGCTGCTCGTCGCCCAAAGATCGCGCGTCGCCCCGCGAATAATAATTTTACCGGTCCGACATTATTATTATTATTATTATTTATATTTTTTCAATTATTTGAATTTATATTATGGAGTATATTAGTATTTGGTGTATATATATAATATAATATAATGTAATAGAAATATGTCTCTTTTAGATAGATTTTCCCCACCTAAAATTTATTAATCCCCCTTGCAAATTTTATACGAGACACAGACAACCAACAACACACACAGACACTTAATACACTTGAACAACATTATACACTGATATAAAAAAAAAAGAGAGAGGCACGAAATTGTAGACACATCAGTCGTAGCAAACAAGAGAGATTAGCGACTAGACGAAAATAAGGCACAACAAAGAAAAGTTTGGCTGGTCCTGACAAAAAAAAAAAAAAAAACAAGTTGCCAAATAATAATTCAAAAAAAATATATTATTATTATTATTATTACCTCTCAATTTAATTAAAGCAATATATTCTTTTTTTAATTGTTGATAATAATAAATTTATAAAAAAAACTTTTTAAACATTACCAATTCAAAAATAAACAGAGAATTTTTTTTTTTTTTTTTTTCTTTTCTATTATTATTTTTAAAAAAATAATACTAATGGAAAAAAAAAACGAAAAAAAAAAAAAAAATAGATATAATATAGGTTTGCGTCCCAAGCGGCGGGAACGTGGTTAAAAGCACGCCAAAGTGAACGTCAAAAACGTGATCGCGAAATTCTACGGGGTCCACAAAACGACGCGCAAAGAGATACGGCCTCGAACCCAAAGTTTTTTTTCCCCTCTTGCCCTCTTTTTCCCCCTCATCGTACACTCCCTCATTTATTCGCTCACTTCAACAGGCAGACAAGCAATACATACTCACTATTACTTTCATACATACATAAATACAATCAGATATATTACCAGCACTAAAATTGCAACAACAATAATAATAATAATAATAATGATATCACACACAATATTTTTTACGCACTTATAGCATGATAAATATGAAAAAAAATAAAAAAATAAATCTGACTACATATGGCCACTACTACTAGTACTACTAGTGCCAAATCAATTCACCATATATATCTATGTACCTATTTGATTTTAATTTTTTAAATTTTTCGTAGTATGTGTGCTTGGCACAACACACGAGGGATTTAGCTTGCTTGTTGCTTTTGACGATACTACATACACGCAACTCGTTGTCGTCAAAATTCAGCAAACTTGCTGCCGGTTTGCCATTTTCATCAAAGCCCTCCTCATTGGCCCATGCAAGAATACGCAAACTAAAAAGAATACATATATATATCAAGAGAGCGCAAGAGAGAAAGAAATAATATTAAACAGAGATCAAATGCGTTAAAATTTAAAGAAATAAAAAAAAAAAAAGCATATAAAGAATAATAATAATAATACTACTACAAATAATAAAAGAACAAAAAGTAAAAAAAAAATTAGCAGAAAGAATGAAAGCAGAAAAAAGAAGTAAAAAGTTGACGATGATGATGATGATGATGAAGAGGAAGAGGTGGAAAAAAAGAGAATATTAGCAGCAGCAGCAGCAAAAGTAGTAGTAGTAAGTATAAGCAAGACCAGACGAGTGAGTGAAACTGAAAAGAGGAAAGAGGAAAGAGGAGAGAGATTAACGAACAAGCAACACATGCAGACAGATATGCATTATGTCCTCGACTGCGAACAACGAACCGAGGGACCCAGCCTGGCGTCCGATGCACTCGAGGCCAAATTTTTAGGCATATAATGTGCATGCCCACGAATTTTGTTGGTTTCTTTGGCCTATTGGCCGCAGCCAAATAAATAAAAAAAAAAAAAAATCATGCTGCACTTTTTTGCCTCTCTTCTTTCCCTTGCTCATCATTTCAACAAAACCAGAATTCACTTTGGCCATTTTCATTGCAGATAATACAATATTAATACAATATTCATTTGTTGAATTTATATGAATTTATTACTAGCTTATCGATTATCAATATAGGTTAATTAATATTTTATATTTATATGTGAAAATATATTGGCTGTTGCTTTGTGCATATAGAAAAATAATTGTAAATATGCTTGGTCGCGTGTAACGTTGGCTCTCTATGTATATTCACAATATCGCGATCGTTTGTTCAACGAAAAATAATTTTAAAAAATAAAATTTTCATATAAAAGTCGATACTAGGTATAGAAAAAAAGCTCGAGGTTTTTGTTGCATTACTGTCGCTCTACTGTTGCATCTATATGCTTTTATTATATTTTCAATATTTTTTCAAAAGAAACAAAAAAAATGAAAATTTTATTTTTAGAAAATATATATATAGATATTCAATTATTAATGGAGCATGCATCGTGTATAATGTATATATATAAACATATAAACAACAGATATTATTCTATATAGAAAAAAAAATAAAAAAAAGTAGTATAAAATATATACAAGCCAGACGGTGAGCGTGAAGAAACCAAATGGGTGATTACTCACTCTCGCCGTCGTCGTCGGTCGTCGGTCGTGGCCGTCGTGTCGCTGACCGGACGTACTTGCACATAACCTTGCAAAAATTGCAAGCGTCGGGGATCACGTCAGAGGTATATAGAAGAAGAAGAAGAAGTAGAAAAAGAAGCACTGCTTGGCTGCAATGCAAGCGCAACAGAGAAAGATCAAATGGAAATATGAAATGGGTGGGTGGGTGGGTGGTTAGGTAGGTATAGGTGAGCAGAGCGAGTGCAGACGAATGAAAGTACATATTCACCAGACAAATCTCAACGCTATACTAAAATTAATGGAAGACAAATTCGCGCGTTTTAAATAAATAAATAATTAAATATAAAATACCTGTTAATTGTTATTTCCAAATGATATTATGGTAATAATTTGATTAATGTGTATATTTGTCCTTTTAATTGATGTTTGCCTTGTTGTTTTTGTTGTTGTTGTTATTGTGATATAAAAATACCAAAATATAAATTTTATATTTGTATAATTTCAATTTGAAAAAAAACAAAAAAAAAAACAGAGCACCAATATCATCTATTTTTTATAATGTGATAAAGACGATATCTCGTTTTTTATCCACGTTATGCGACACATATTAGAGACGCACATTTACGGCCAAGTAGTCACAATACATGAAAATTATTTCAATAAAACATTAACAAGTAAACAAACAAACAAAAAAAAAAACAAACAAAATAATTATTAAAAAAAATTAAACACTCCCGAACGTTTATCTATATAATAATGATAAAAATAATTGAGTCCACGGTTTAAACGAAAAAAAAAAAAAATTTATAATTTATAATATATATAATAATAATAATAATAATAAACAAACACCAGTTGCAATTGCAGTTTTTTTTTTTTTTTTTTCAACACAAACTAATTTTGATGATAAAACTGTAGAAAATTGTCCAGATATAATTATAAGATAACATGAACGAGGCACTTTGTTGATGTTGATGATGAAAAACTTAAACTTTTGATTGGAGTGTTTATTTTGTGTTTAAATATATATTGCAGTGATTGAATATGGCGCAAAGTCCAGTGGCACAGAGATGGTAATGTTTTGTTGTTTAAAATATCCTCCTGTATCTTGTGGTGCCTACATAGCCGTGTGATGCATAAATTGGACTGTCTCGAGTAGTCAACGGTGCAGTGGTGCAAGCCCCCGCGAAACCAAACCAGTTTGCCTGGCTTCGGCTTTTTTAGCCGAATATTATCATCATCATCATGATATATTTTACTAAACGAAAGAACAGGAGTTGCGCCCCAATCCAATCCGATTCAACTGTTTCCCCTGTTTTTCGCGGTATATACTAGCAGCCCCGCCTTTACCAGGACTGTGCCAAGCGCTTATTCGCACCTATTATAATCAACAACATATACAACTATGCAACTACACAACAACACTACAACAGACCAACCTCTTGATCTATGATCCAACCAACCATCACATCCCCTACTTTCTTCATCATCATCATCATCATCATCATCCCTTATATATATTTTTTAAATTTCATCTAATCCACCATTATCATCTTTCTTACCTTTATATTTTTTTTTGTCTTTAATTTAATTTTTATTATACATATATGATTTACCTTAATTATTTTCAACAATTAAATTTTAATTGCGTATACTTGTTTGATTTTTTTTTAAATAGAGAAATAAAGACAAAGTTCTTTATATTTAAACTCGAATTTTAGCCAAGTCTGGAATGCCAGACAATCCCGAGACAGAATGGAGCAGCAAAGAAAGACAAAATAAAGTAGAGTAGAGTAAAGTAAAGCTAGAATAATATATATAGATATATTCAACCAAAGAGCTCCATGTGAGATTCTATGTAAGATTCGCAGACGCCTGACCTCGGAATAGAAATATTAAAAAGACCAAAAAAGAAGCCTTATGATGATGATGATGATGATAATGATGTGTATGTATTTGTAGTTATATATATATATATGTATGTATGTTTATTCGTCAGCTTAAATATAGTAGTCGGTTAAACTTAATTCCTATTTTTATTTCATCACATTGTTTCTTGTCACGCACAACTTCCAAATAAATATAAATAAAAAAAATAATACTTCAATTGCTGCATCCAGTAAAATATTAATTATAATATTCTAGTGATAAAAACTGCATATGATCAGACATCAGAAAATTCACTCATTCTCTCGCTCACTTGTTCACTCGGATGCATGGATGCAGTAGTAGTGGCATGTCATAGTAAGACAACAAAATTATATATAGCCAAAATGTTGACTGCTGTCGATTACAATATTATAAATAAATTATAAATAATAATAATAATAATAATAATAAATTGAAAAGAGGGAACAATAATATTGTACGGCCCTGGCCATGAGTAGAGTAGTCCTCTCCGTTAGTCTCTTATATTCTCATCTTGGCTGTTGCTGTTTCTACTCCTGATTTGGAGGAGCAAAAATAAAAAAAATAAAAAGAGTGTGCATCGCAAGAGGCGCATTCGCACAGCGAAAAAATAAAAGTAAAAATTAAGAAGAATATAAAACAGAGATAGTAAATTACAAGAGAGAGTGTGAGAGTGAGAGAGATGAAGAAAAAGTAAAAGAAGGGTGGCTGGGAACGACAATAACTATACGAAGACGATGCCGAAATTGAAAGACAAAGAATAAAAAAAAATTTTTAAAAAATTAAAAAAAAAAGAGCAAGAGAGAACAAGAGGGATAGGAAGCGTTTGCAGAAACCTGTTTCTTACTTTTCTGCTTTCCTCATTATCATTATTATTATTATTATTATTATCATTTATCATTGAATTACAAAATCTTATTTTATTCATTTTGAAAAAAAACAATACCTAAATACTCAAATATTATATACACATGCTCCAGTTGTAAATTGAAATTTTTACCAATTGATTTTTACTCATTATTATTATTTGATGAAAATAAATTTTATATAATAATTCACACAATTACTTTGTCGAAAAAAAAAATAAATAAAAAACAAAGGTTTTGTTCAATGGTACAATGCATTTTTAAATTTTTTATATTTTTTAATTTTTTGCATGCCCGAACAGAGAGTGCATTGTCGTGGGAGGCTAAAATTCAAACAGAGTTGTCTTTTTTTTTTTTAAATTTTATTTCAGCTTTTTAGCCACAAGGCACTGGTCAAAGCACTCTCTCTCTTTTTGATAAAATTTAATGAAAAAAAAAAATGGTTTTTCATTAAAAAATTTATTACAAAAATAACGCATAAAAAAATTTACAGTTAATACATTTTTTTTTTTTCAAATCTTTTCAAAATGTTTGTAAAAAAAGAGAGAGAGAGAGAGATATTTGAATGAAGCAACAAAGTAAGCTCTGGGAAATCATGGTCTCATGCGTAATTGCAAAAAAGAATTGGCAACAGGTGTCAGCCAAGAAAAGAGAAGACAAGAGGAGAGGCTATGTACATGTATAAAGAATTTAAAAGATCCGACGTGCTTCCGGCGATATATATACACCAAGAGAGGAAGAGAGGAAGAGAGGGTGGGGAGGGGGAGAGGATTTGAACCCTTGATACCCACACGAGGCATACATATTATTTATTTTGGCAGTGGGGACATGAAAATACTCTGCAAGCGATATAATTCTTTATATATATTTTCTTCCCCTCTGAAAAAAAAAAATAAATCCAAAAACCCTCACTATGATGATGATGATGATGATAAAGAAACGCGGAGTACAGCTGTCCCCTGTATCCTCAAAAAAATTTCAAAAAAAAAATTGCAAAAGAATAAAAAAAAAAAAAAAATCATCGTCTGAATTTTAGACTCGATGCAACGAACTGCGTTTCGTATTACTTGCAAATATTCATTCTCGTCTTTTTCACATAATCTTTATCCTTTTATTTTTTTTATTTTTTTCTACTTGCTCCATCCTTTTGATGCTTTTGATGCAGCCACATGTAAATGCATATGCAACAACCCCATCAAAATACGTGCAGCAGCCTGGGAACATGATTTCATATTTTTATAATAAAATATTACTAATTTATAATAATTATAAATATTTTATTTAAAAAAATCAATTTAACAAGTGTTTTTTTTTTCTTTTTTGATATTTATTCATTTCTGATGTCTGTAATAAATATATATATGATGACGAGACGATTGCAAGTAATCTCATTGTGAGGCCATCGACACATGTTCATCAATACATGCAGAGTATATTTAAAATTTTAAATATTTATATGGCTTCGTTGTCATTCATTGCCTCAACTTTTGCATTATAATATTGATTAAAAAATGAATACACACACACACACACACACGTATATATCTATTTAAAAGCACAGATAAAAAATATATCAAATATAAATATAAAAAGTTCAAGCTCACAAGTCGATATAACTGCTGGCTGCAGTGTAAAAATAAAAAAATATAAAAATTGATTGATTTATTATATATTTTAGATTTCTTTGGATTTGGAAGAATAGAAAAGATAAAATTTTTATCAAAGAATGATATAATTTACATAGATTATAAAAGGACAAAAAAACAACTGTCAAATGTATATTTAAAAAAAAAAAAAAAAAGAAGAAGAAATCATCCGATTATATTTGACCAAATGCACAAGTATAATAATATCTTTTAATGTTTTTTCTCTTTAGTCCACCTTATAAGTATATTGTATGTATACTAGAATACTTTTTTTTTTAATTTTTTTATCATCATCAAGTATACGCACAATGTGTAAAACCATCTGCACTTGTTTCCCACGTAAATTCATAATATGTATATTTGACATGCAGAGATAAATTTAGAGGGTTGAGAGGGAGGAAGAGGGGACATGCCATAGCATCATATGACATGTGAGAGATACACACATACACATACGCATACACATGTAAAAGATGAGTTGACGCAATGCTGAAAGACATCGTAATAATATTTCTATATGATATATAGAAAAAAAGACAATGTAGATATATGAAACAAACACACAATAAAGACAGGACACTATTTTCTCATGATATTTTCGACTGACCATATAGGTGTTTTGTGCAAGTATTAGCCAAAAAAAAAAAAAAAAAAAACATAATAATACAAGAGTAAGAAAGAAATATATGTTTTAAAAAGACCCCCAGCAACTCGTCCTGAAGGTAAAAATATCCCCCTTTAACTGGGCTCCCTTGTTCTGCTGGTTCTGCTGTTTGATGCTGGACCTTGCATGAAACTCGTCTTGTATGAGAAAATTCTTTATTTCGTCTTTGATATTTTCTCCTTCACTTTTTTAATTTATTTGTATATGTAATGGGGGAGATTGGCATTGGTGAACCTGATGTACAAAAAAATATATGGGGTGACAAAGGTCGTCTTGGTTTGAAAATAGTGCATTACACATTACTCTAGCTATATCGTAGCTCAACGCAACATAGATATATACGAATTATTTTTTTTTTATTTTTATTCCCCTGTCGACAGGGGGTCGTTGTCGTGTCGTTGCTGGAACGGGGCGCTATATCCTCCTCATAAGCATCACAATAACTGGCTAAATGTTATGTCTTCTCGTATTAAGTCACCGCGAACTCTTTTCCTCGTTTTTATTTTTATTTCTGTTTACTTGTATTTTTACTTGTTCACCCCTTTTTTTTTATATTATTTCAAGTAATACAGTGTCTGGGAACATCCGGAGTAAAAAAATTTAAAAAATATATTCGCAAAAGCAAAGTCATCCCTTTCGTTTTTATTTTTCTTTTATCTGCGTATACCTGTTTTTAATTTTTTTACTTTATTATATACTTGAAATATTATTTCATTTTCTGCATATTTTTGTGGTTTTTTTTTTTTTTTTTTTTCTCGAAACACATCATTTGTTTAAACTAACGAAAAACGAGTTCATATAAAAAATAATATTTTACATTATTGGGACATTGACCTTTTTCCGATTATTTTTAATACTTTTTTTTTCTTTTTCAATATTACAATTATACTATTGTTATCACTATTATTATTATGTATTTTTTGAAATTATTATTGTGTGTACATAGGGTAGCAGTAGTAGTAGAATGAAGTGCACTTGGACCCCCTTTAACGTATTCGTACAATGTAATATATTGGACAATAGGAAAAACGAGTTGAAAAAAAATTTTTCCAGACGTGCATTTCAATTGTAAATGCAATAATGTGCATATGTGCAATTGTGCAATTGTACATACTGTGTTGATGATGATGATGATGATGACGATGATCGTTATTATATATTACGTTAAGAGGGGCCATAGATTTAGTACAGTTTACCAAACTGCCTATTTTCATTGTTATTATTATTATTATAACGGAAGTTTTAATTTTTTTTTTCTCTTTTTCGTTAAAAAATAAATACAATAAAAGGAAATGATGAATATAAGTTGTTGTAGTAGTAAAATAAAAAGTAAATTCAAAAAGGTAATCGTCACGGAATCATGAATTACACATGTCTATGCGTATGTGTGTGTATGTTTGTGTGTCACATGCATAGATCAAGTTGGGTAAAGGGGGCAGCTGCCACCAGAGGGTCTACTACATTCACAAGAAAAATAAAAATCATCATCATGATGAGTTTAATTTTACATAAATATACCAAAAATATAAATGATTAATTAGAGATAAATTTAATATTTGTATATTGATTTAATTAGTTTGTTTTTTTTTTTTTTTTTTTTAATTATTATTATTTTTTTTATATCTTGCTATAGTCTATCCTTTCCGGTCCATGACCACTCTAACATTTTTTTATTTTCTCAATTCTATACATATATATTTTTATTGAATTTTTTTCTCTCTCTCTTTCTCTTGCTACTGCTGATTATTAATTTACTGATGAAAAATATGTACTTATTCTTGATGATTCATATAATGTTGATGACTCAACTCAACTCCTTCTCATTATGATCATCATCATCATCATCATCATTGACCATTGTCATAATTAGGGTGGGGCTAATGCACTAATTTTACTACAAGATATTTCTATCTGTATAATATTAATTAATAAATTTACCTAGTTTATTCAGCATTTATTAATTTTTTTTCATCTTTACCTATATGTTAAAAAAACATGAAATAAAAAAAGAGCAAGGTGAATGGGAGTCAAGTTAAATTGACTATACAAAATATACATTTATACAACAGCTACGTCACAACAACAGTATGTGCTGGTTTTAATCCAGGGCGTGTTTATGTTGGTGGTGGAAGTAGTGGGTGCACGCTACAAGTCTACAACTCGACAACACACCATCACGCCGACGCCTTAATAAACTTAATATATTATATATATTTTTTTGACAATTTCTAACAAGTGTTTTTTTTCGAAATATATTTAAAATGGAAACGATAGAAAAATTTAAATAAGAAATATTTATAATTATAAAATTGTTGATGGTGTTTTTGGTGTAGTTGTTGTTGTTATTTTAATAATTGGAAAACGTTGTTTTGTACTGTTAAAATTTACTATAAAAAAATAAAAAATGTTGACACATTGTGGAATAACAAAAAGCATTATTATCGTAGCAAGTTTTTTGCTGGGCGTTGTCGGACAATTTGAATGGCAACCAAGAGATGCATTTGATGAAATTAAAATGCGAATGGACAAGGTGACATCTGATAATTGTGAAATTCAACATTTAGGAGATTTATTTTTGCCAGATGATTCTGTATCACATTTACCAGATATCAAAGATATCAATGTTAATCCAGTATTTCCAAATAGAACTGCTTTGGTACATCTTCATAATATGGCATTAAGTAGATCATTTTTTTGGAGTTATATATTACAATCAAGATTCATAAGACCAGCAATAAATGATACATATGATCCTGGTATGATGTATTATTTTTTATCATCTGTTGCTGATGTATCAACAAATCAACATATCAATGCATCTGCTGTTTATTTTTCACCAAATACATCATATTCACCAAGTTATCGTGGTTTTTTTAATAAAACAATGCCAAGATTTGCACCAAGAACATTTAGATCTGATGATTTTAATGATCCAGTACATTTAGAAAGGATATCAACAAGAAATACATTTATTGTTGAAGATCTTGGTGCATTTCCACAAGGTAGTCCAAGTCTTGATTACACTGCTGATGACTATCGTATAAATCACTGGTAAATATATCAAGTAAATAAGCATATAAATTATATTATTCATTTATTTATTTTTTAAAAATAATTTTCCCAAGGTACAAGGCATGGCTACCAGATAATCCAGACAAAAGACACGACACAAAAACAACTTATCAAATTCAAATAAGATATGCAAATAATACAAATGAAACTTTTTCATTTCATGGACCACGTGGTAAGTGCATTTATAATTTATATTGCATTGATGCATATAATAAAATAAATTATTTTCACAGGCGCTGAGGAAAATCCTGGACCAGTTAAATGGACAAAGCCATATTTTGATTGTCACAGATCGAACCGTTGGCTAGTTGCTGCTGTTGTTCCTATTGTCGATATTTATCCTCGTCATACAGGTTTTCGTCACATTGAATATCCCACGTTAGTGAAAATTTATATTTATTTTTTTATTATCAAGAAATTTTTCTTGTGAAAAACTTGTTACTCATATTACTCTCATAACAAAAAATATTTAACAGATGTTTATATATGATGTTCATCAACATGTTTTAAAGAAAAATAATTTTACATTGACCCGTTGTCAGATGAATTATTTTTCTCTTGGCTATCACATATGAAATCATATTGATCATTTATTCACATAATAATAAATTCACATCTAGGGGGGTCTTAACTTAACCCCTGGTCAAACGAGTATGCAACAGGGGAGGATATCTCGTGGTCGCTTTACAACAATATACATTATATAAATGATAAAAAAAAATAAAATAAAATAAAAATAAAGTAAAGACCAAGAAGAAAGGATAATATTATTATATTATCCTTGACGAAAAAAAAAATCTTTTTAACGTAGTAAAGAGCGTGACTATGTGG
Source organism: Aphidius gifuensis (assembly GCF_014905175.1). Lineage (NCBI taxonomy): Eukaryota > Metazoa > Arthropoda > Insecta > Hymenoptera > Braconidae > Aphidius > Aphidius gifuensis. The sequence goes on along the minus strand of NC_057791.1, from coordinate 25,168,905 downwards.
ATTAAATACTTTTGCTTTTATTTCTTGTCAAGATAAGAATACCTTTAGAGATTTTTTTATTTTTTAAATAATCGTTTGTTTAGATATACAGCTGCAACTGTTATGGAAATGGATTTTGAAAGAATTGATATTAATCAGTGTCCAAAGGCAAATGGTAATATTGATGCCAATAGATTTGTCTCAACAGCTAAATGCAAAGAACAAAATACTGAAGTAAATATTTTTATTTAAAATAATTGTCTTTGATTTATTAATATATATAATATTAATGATTAAATTTTTTAATTGACAGTGTGAACCGTTGCATGGCTGGGGATTTAGACGTGGTGGTTATCAATGCAGATGTAAGCCAGGCTACAGATTGCCAAATATTTATCGTCGACCGTATCTTGGTGAGATACTTGAACGTTCAACACAAGAAGAATTTTACAATGGTTTTGAATGTTCAAAAATTGGATGTAAGTTTATTTTAATTTAACTTTATTGTAATTGTAATTGTAATTTAATTTATTTATTATTTTTTCATCAAGGGATACATAAGCTACCAACAAAATTGGAAAATTCAACAAGAGCTATTAAAAATAAATATTTAGAAAAACATTACGAGTATCAAAATTATTCAACTGGTCCAGAATCATTACAAGCTCAAAAAATAAATATTGAACAAGCTATGAATTTTGTACTTGGTGTTAATAAAGATAATTGTAAAGAATTTACTAAAAATCAATTGACATTACATGGTGATATTGGCTATGGATCATCTGAATTTTTTGAAAATGAAGCAAAAATGGCAACAAGATTGGCTAATTTTATAAGTGCATTTTTACAAATATCAGATCCACATGAAGTTTATTCTGGTAAACGTGTTGCTGATAGTCCACTGACTGAGGATCAAATGATTGGTGAAACATTGGCTTTGTTACTTGGTGATACTAAAATATGGTCTGCTGGTACATACTGGGATCGTAATAAATTTACAAATAGAACATTTTTTGCTCCATATGCATGGAAAGAAAATATTAATGCAAGAAAATTAAATGTTGAAGATTTAGCACGTTTAAATTCAACAGGTAAGTTGAAAAAAAAAAGAAAAATAAAATTTATCAACTATAATTAATAATTAAATATCAACAGATGTCGTTTATACAAATCAACCATGGTTTAAATTTTTACAACAAAGATGGGCAACAAATTTTGATGAATTAGAAAAATATTTTTTAAAAATTCACATGCGTTTTAATGAAACTGGAGAGCACAGAAATCAATACGAACACTATCCAACATTTTACAGGTGAGAAAAAATAAAAAAAAAAAAAACATTTTATTGTGAGAAAATAACAATATAAAAAATAAAATAAAATAAAGCCCCTCAAAAATGAAATGAAATGACTGGTGGAATAAAAGGATTATGGTTTGAGGTGAAGAACATCTTCCCTTGAGCAATAAAGTTTTTTTTGTTTTTTTTTTTTTTTTTTTATTGAATTTATTTATTTTAATGGATCGAAACGGGCGGGTTATCTTGTGTTATTTAGGGCAGCAAACCTGAACCATGGACATTGGACAACTCCTTATTTCGATTGTAACGGCAAAGTGAATAAATGGGTAATTACCTATGCATCCCCATTTTTTGGCTGGGACAGTCTCAAGGCTAAACTGGAATTCAAGTGAGTATTACCAAGAATATTATAATATATGATTCTCATGTGGGGGGTCGTACAAAATGTTTTTTTTTTTTATGTGTGAGATAGTTTGATACAAAACCAGTTTACAAATGAAATGATTTTTCATGTATTTGAGAAATAATAATATATTTTAATATTTAAAAAAAATAATATAAAATACATCACATTAGGGATGATGATGATGATAGACAAAAAAAGAAAAGAATAAAAATATTTTAATTTTTACAGAGGTGTTGTTGCTGTAACTATGGATTTATTAACACTTGATATTAATCAATGTGATGATGCATTTTATGTACCAAATGCATTTAAAGGAACTCACAAATGTGATAAAAAATCATCATATGTAAGTTAATCATTATAATCAACATGCTTATTGAATGAAACTAATAAAATTATTATTATATTAGTGTGTACCACTATTGGGAAGAGGTTTTTATCCGGGTGGTTACAAATGCGAATGCAAACAAGGCTTTGAATATCCATATGAAGATTTGATAACATATTTTGATGGACAAATTCTCGAGTCTGAATTCAATCATCTTGTTCAAGATAAGCCAAATAAATTTGACATGTTCAAGTGTCGTTTAGCTGGAGCAGCTGGTCTACGATCCAGTTGGTTACTTATTTTAGCTGGTATTGCATGGCTTTTATGTCATTATTGCAAATAATTTTTTTAACAATTTTAATTTTATATTATGTGATTAAATTATGTTTATTGAGAAAAACATATCAATAATCCATCCGTCCAGAGGGTAATATTTTTTTTACTATTACTTTTCTCAATGAAATTATTAATTTTAAATGAATATCAATAAATCCGTCCAAATACACGACTATTGATAATAATGTCAGTACAATTTTTTTGTTCAAATGAAATATTTATACATTTTAATTTTAAGCTTTAAAAAAAAACTATCTATCATAGGTGCGATTTGATTTGTAACTTTTTTTAAAAACGATATATTATATTAATAAATAATTTTTAAACTCACGTATTATGGTAAATGTTTTTATCTTTGGATCCTTATCCTCCATGACGATCTTCAATATTCTCCAGATTAAATCCTTTGAATTTTAGTTAATTTATTAATTTTAGTGTCAAATTAATTAATTTTCAAATGATGACTTGAATCAATTGTGCCAATGGCTGATTGTTTTTTAACATTTGTTTTTTTTTTTTTCATAATAAATAACGAAAAAAAAAAACAAAAAAGCATCGTTGCCAATGACACCATCATTATTATTATTATTTTATAAATTTTATTTCTTTTTTTGTTTATAAATTGTGATGATTATCTGCAATTGAATATTTTAAATAAACAAGTATCAATATTAAAATAAAATAAATTGATATGAATGTTAAAATATAAATTATTAAAATGTCAATAATCATAATGATATACTATTTTAAATTTTAAATCAAGAAAATATAAATAAAATTTAATTGAAAAAATAAAAAAAAAAACAAATGCAAAACAGAAAGTACTCGTTTTTTTTTTTTTTTTCTTGTAGAGAATTTAATTACTCACAATATCTACATAACAATGATAATAATAATATTTTGAAAAATTAATTTATATGAAGTAATTATTAAAGTTGTTCAGTTAAATTGTACATGTAACAAGATTCAGCTTTTGATATTATTGAAATTGTTGAATAGTTGTATTAATCAGTCTCATCTTGACCCTGTTTTTTACCACCAAGATAATGATGATTTATAAAACGATAGCCCTGGGTCAATTGTGCTCCTTCATTTGTTAAATGACATGCAAAAAGCAAAAGATTTCTTGGCTCAACTTTTATAGCAAAACGCATAAACATTGCTGAATAAAGACAAAGTGCTGTAAATTAAAATAAATAAATAACAATTATTAATTATAAAAAGCTGACTCATTGATTTATCAATACCTAATTATTATTTATAAATTATAATAATACAAATATTACAAACCAATTGTCATTTTTCCACTGATAAAATTTGGATCACGACGAATATCAGCAATTGCTGCTATTGGAATACCCCAATTAGCAACTGGTCCCCAAAAATGTGTGCTAAATAATTCATGTAAAGTTATTTAATAATTAATAATAATAAGTAGGTATAATTGTTTATTTTTTAAAATATTTAATTTGGCTTACCTCATGATATAATCACGAGTCTCTTTGCTTCTCAAACTTCTAACTATTCTATTCATTTTTATTTTCTAAATAAATCTATTTGTTGTAACGAAAAATATATCAAACACTTGAAATTTTATAATTGTTGTAATATTATGTATGCTTGTTGTAATTTATATTGCAACTTGATATTATTATTATTATTATTAATTATTTAGAGACGAGCAAGGAGGGGAAAATGGAAATCATCTGATTGCAGTTCGTTTCAAAACCGCTAGAGTTTTTTTCAATTTTTTTTTATAAATAAATAAAAGAATAAAAAAAAAACACACACACACACATTTTATAACAATTAATTGGCAACAAATTAGTGCAAATTAGGATTGTTAAATAATTTTTTAAATATATAAAAATATATCGTATGTATAAATAAATAAACAATTGACTTTGTTTATGGAAAATTAGAATAAAAATAATTCATCATCAAGAGTTAACCTTAATGATTTTATAAAAGTTAATTTAATTGCTAATAAATAAACAAGTAAATAATTACAAAATAGTAATAATGTTTATGTCAAAAGTAAGTATTATTATTAACAATAATAATAATAAAACAAGTAATAATTATCATAAATAAATAAATAAATTTTGGCATGTCTAGATATTTAGTGTCATCAAAAGTGCTAATCCAACAAGACCTGTTGTTAACCGGCTCTTTTCTACTGATGTTCCTTCAACCGAAAAAGTAAATAATTAATAATAATAATAATAATATTAAAATATAATAAACAAGTAAATAATTTATAATAATATTCTAGCCAGTTTATGACAAGTTATTTAAAAAACTTGAAATTGAAGTCAAAGGAAATGATCCAGCTGTATTAAAAAGTTATGGAATATTTTCAACAACAGCAGCATCACATTTGGGAATAACTGTTGGCAGAAAGTATGTTTAAATAATTATATTATTATTGTTGTTGTTGTTGTATGATTAATTAAATTTTTTTTTTTTTTTGTTTTTAGCGTTGCTCCAAATAAACCAAATTTTTATCGTTGGACAGTATTAAAATCAGCTCATGTTCACAAAAAACATCGTGTACAATATGAAATGAGAACACATTTTAGATATCTTGATTTCTTCAGATTAACCCAATCAACTGCTGATACATTTCTTGAATATTTACAAAGAAATTTGCCAGAAGGTGTTGCCATGAAAGTCACAAAGGTAATACCTAAATTTAATTTAAAAACAATAATTACAACAATAATAATAATTGTTTGATTTTTTTTTCAGGTTGAAATCCAAAGATTACCAGAATCAATATGTGTACCACCAAGTTAATTAAAAACTAAATAAATATTTGTTATAAAATGACGTGTCACACTGGTAGTAATAAGTTAAAAATAATAAAATAAATTTACTACAACAAAAATTTTATATTTTCTTTAGACCCATTATAAAATTATTTGAGGAAATTAATTTTTTTTAAAAATAATATCAACAACATAAAATACATTTGTTTTTTTATATGATTGTTTTTTTCGTTATTGACTTGTTTGTTGATTTGAATTAAAAGTTAATAACAATTAATAATAATACAACATATTAAGCATTATATTAAAGATAATTTTAATTTAAACACACACATTCAATTATATATTTACATGTTTTTTGTTTTTTGTTTTTTTTTCCATATAATATATAATATGTACCTAAAAAGACCCAGCTTATATGAATCATCTTATTATTATTATTTTTAATTTATTATTGTTTCAGTTATTGTTTATCATTTCTTATTATTAAATTTACTTAAGAAAATAGTCAGGTCAGGATAAAGCAGGAAATAATAATAATAATTAGGGATAAAGACTTTGAAGACTTAAAGTAAAGGTTTTGGCAAGTAAAAAACGGGTTTCAACTGGGTGGGTTAACGGGTTTGGTAAGGAAAAAGGTAAACTGAGTTTGGCTCACTGGTGGACATTGACGCTGAGTGGCAAACTGTCGGAGTTTGGAAAAATACAAGGTGTTTACAACTAAATTTGTTTTCTCAAGGCAATTGTTTAAGGCAAAGGTACTTGTTTTAATTTTTTTTTTATCAGATTTATCTAGAGCTACTAATTGTGTACATGATATATATGAAAATATGACATCTTTATTATTTATAATTTAATAATTTGTTTTCTAATTATTTGTTCTTGCTCGTGATATATACTTAATAATTGTAAATAATAAAAAGCTTGACTCTTTTGAGACTCGATCCTCATAACCAACTGCCCCATTATTAAAATATTTTAATCATTCTATATTTTTTTTTTTTTTTGTTTAAATAAAAATAGAGACACACTCACATTAATTAATAATCATTGACATTCGTCATTTACACAAGCATACGTTAAACAATATTATTGTCGATATTTCAAATAATTAAAATTGTTAAATTATCTACACTGCAATTTTTTTTTTTTCATCAAAAAGAAGGCCTAGTGATTTTCTTTTTTTTATAATAAATCTTACATTTGTACACATGAAAAATATATTTCCTAATTGTATTTGTCCTTCATTTGATGCAAGTGCAAAGTTTATCAATTATCAATTATAAAGGCACACTTTTTTTTTTTTTTTTTCTAAAAAAATTAATTTCTAAACCATATAAATTGCCACAGTTGAATATTATTGTTGTATATAAATAAAAAATATTAATTGACATTATGTAGCAAAATACATGTGCTTAGTGGCAAAAAGAAAAAAAAAAAAAATCTACAATGAAAACATTACGGCTAATTTAGTTTAATTTTTCTTCTATACAAATTATTATTAATTAAGATTATTAATTAATCAATAATTAATAATTAATAACAATTAATTAAAACGTCTAATAACAATAATAATTGCCATATAAATATATATATTAGACGTATCTATCTATTTATCATTTTTTTTTTAATATAAAAAAAAAAGAAAAAAACAGAAAAGCAATAAATAAAACCGAGTTTAGATTTTTTAAGCCACACATTTAAGCTAATTATCTGCAATATCACAGTACTCGATAAAACACACAAACGCGCACTTTTTTTTTTTTTTTTAATTCCCTCATTTTATTATTTGAATATATTTCTATTTTATTTAATTAATATTATTATTATTTCTCACTTCCTATCTTTGTTTTATTTAAAAAATTTTTTTTAAATTTTTTGTTTAACACAAAGTTGTTGCCATATGTAAGTCTAGTCCGGACAAAATAAATACAATGATTTTTCACTATGTATAATAATTAAAATGATAAAAATGATGATAATGATTATGAAGATGAAAAAGATGATTAAGATGATAAAGATAATGAAGATGATGATGAAAAGTGTTTAATTTAATTTTCATGTCCGGACAAAAACCTAATGTCATACGTAAACAGGTCCCTGATTATCATTTTCATCCAAATTAACTCTATTATTAAATGAACTTGAAGGACCTCCACCATCATCAAAAAAACGACGAAATGTAAATTCAAAAAATCCATGAATTGGACCAATATCAACGATTGAACGATTAGCATCACGTGAATCAGTTGATTCAGAATTTTGTATATTATGTGAATCAACTGGATCAAAATTACTAGTATCTGTTGGAAATTTAATAATTGGTATATATGGTGCTGTTTGATGACGTAAACCAGCTTCAAAATCAATATTTGAAAAAAATGGATGATTTTTAACTTCATCAGCATTTTTACCAAGGCGATTTTCTGCACCAGTGCATAATTTTAATATTAAATCTTTGCTTGGTTGTGATAAATTTGCTTGTCTTGGTATACGTAGTGATTTTTCCCAATTGATTACCTAAATAATAATAATTAATTTTTAATAAATTATCAAGTTATAAAATTTTTGAATAAATAATCAAACCTTGTATTGAGTTTCAGCTGGTGTATTTGCATGAAATGGTGGTGCTCCAACTAACATTTCATATAATATAACACCAACACTCCACCAATCACAAAGTTGAGTATAACCAATTCTTTGTAATACTTCAGGAGCAATGTAATTTGGTGTACCAACTAATGAATGAGCTAAACATCTAGCATGTTCTCTTTGTCGTCTTCTTTCTAATGGTTTTTTTAAATTACAATGACATTCATTGCCCCAATCATCAGATGGATCCATTGAATCCTGTCTACCATGTCCTGTTGAAATATAAATAAATATAAATAAATCAAGTTAATAATTATCATGTTTATGTTCAACTTGCCATTTTGTTGGTAATACTTTGAATTGTGAGTCCATCGAAAACCAGTACACAATCCAAAATCAGTTAATTTAATATGTCCATCACGATCAATGAGAATATTATCTGGTTTAATATCACGATGTATAAATCCCATTTTATGTACACTTTCAACAGCACATGTTAATTCAGCAATATAAAATTGAGCTAATGATTCTTGAAATATACTAAATTTAATAAGTAATGCCATTAAATCACCACCAGGTATATAATCCATAACAAAATAAAGATATTCTCTATCTTGAAATGAATAATAAAGTTTAACAACCCATTCATTATCA